>NW_020954583.1:1676681-1731929 GCF_900497805.2 Vombatus ursinus
CACACACACACACACACACACACACACACACACACACACACACACACCAGATACATAGATATAAACACTGATACCCTCAGCCTGTCTGGTGGGGGTAGGAGCAGATAACTTCAAAAATGTGTACTTCTTTCTTGTGTGCCATAAGCATCAACTTGACTCCTCCAAACCCAGGGGCCTGTCAGGACTTACCCTTATTTCCCTCCTTCCCCCTACCCCCAAATCAATTGTATTGGATAGCAGTCTTTCAGGTGATCTGGACTTAAATTATGGCCCTGAGGAGGCCTCCCCAAAAGAACCTTTCATATTGGGGATCATTTCCAATTAAGAATTCTGCAGTTTTCATTTCATTTTCTCAAAGTCAGGGTAGGCTCCCGAAAAGTTTTTAAACAACATATGCTCAACGTGAAAGTGTCCACTCTCACTTTAATCTTTCCCTCTTTAAAGCATAAAATAAAGACTCATCATTGGGTTTTATAGTTACTTTATGTTTTTGGTAGTCCTAGAGGAGAGGAGTTTGAAAGTTGCTGTTGTTGCCAATTGTAGCCCATGTCCTGCCTGAATTACCATGATTGTTTATGAAAAGTTTCTTTAATAAAGCTAGATAGTTTTTTTCCTAGATACAGTTTTAAAAAAAGTTTTTTGATGTCTTTTTTATATCATCATAATTTTCCACAGTATCCTACCTCCTCCAGAGAGCCATTCCATATAATAAATAATACGTTAAAGGTTGAAAAAAGAAATACAAAAAATAGAAGAAAAAATATGAGTGATAAATACATCAAAAAAGTCTGAAAATGTGTCCAGGGTACAACACTTATGGACCTCTGAAAAGTGGTGAGGTGAGAGTATCTTCTCATATCTCTCCTAATAAGTCATACATGTATTTACATTTCTACATGTATTTACACAAGAATTCCTGAATTAAGAATCAGAAACATTCTCCTAACACACTTCTTCCATAAGGGAAGTAAAATCTTGGGGGGGTCTATTTTGCAATTAGCCATTCTTCTAATTTCCTAACTGCATTTATAGGGGGCAACTAGGTGGCGCAATGGATAAAGTGCCGGCCCTGAAGTCAGGAGGATCTGAGTTCAAATCTGGCCTCAGATCAAATAATTGACACTTACTAGCTGTGTGACCCTGGGTAAGTCACTTAACCCCAACTGCCTAAGCAAAAAACAAAACAAAAAAAAAAGCTGCATTTATAAACTGTTACTATCTATTCTAAATTTAGGGTTAGAATAACTGAATATTAGTTTGTCTCCATCTCAAATGATCCACATTTCTCAACCGGTTTGCTGAGCCTGCCTTTCATTTTAATGATGATGGAAAATGTGTTTAGTGAAATGTAGTAGAAACAGCATAAGGGCAGGTGGCTAAATCAAATATAAGAGTTTAAATACCCAAATTCTTGGTACTATAATTTTAATACAGTACATCAGTCAAATGAGTTTAATTCAGTTTTTCTGTACTGATATCTAGACCATATTTTTATACAAAGCTCCTTTAAGAGAGGCAGCGTGGTGTAATGGATATGGGGCAAACTTGTTATCAGGAAGACCTGAGTTCAAATCCTACCTTTAACTGGTATTAGATACTAACTACATGACTATACAAGTCTTTTAACTTCTCAATACTCCCAATTTTCCCAAACTAAGTTTTATTTTATTATTTTCCTCTTATTTTTTAATTAATTTATTTATTTTTAGTTTTCAACATTTACTTCCATAAGCTTTTGAGCTTTAAATTTTCTCCCCTTTCCTTCTCACCTTCCTCCCTAAGATGGCATACAATCTGATATAGCTCTACATTCCTATTAAACATATTTTCACATTAGTCATGTTGTAAAGAATTAGAACCAATAAGAGGAAAGATAAGAAAGAAAAAACAAAACAAAACAGACCAAAAAAAGAGCAATAGTAAGCTTTTAACTGCATTCAGACTCCATAGTTCTTTCTCTGAATGTGGATAGCATTTCCCATCATGAGACTTTTTGAGATGTTTTAGATCTTTGCATTGTTGAGAAGAGCTAAGTCTATCAAAGTTAGTCATTGCACAACGTGGCTGTTACTGTGTATGGTGTTCTCCTGGTTCTGCCCACTTCACTCAGCATCAGTCCATATAAGTCTTTCCAGGTTTTTCTGAAGTCCGCTTGCTTGCTCATCATTTCTTATAGCACAATAGTATTCCATTATATTCATATACCACAACTTGTTCAGTCATTCCCCAATTGATGAGCATCCCTCAATTTCCAATTCTTTGCCACCACAGAAAGAGGTGCTAAAAATATTTTTGCACATGTGGGTCTTTTTCCTGTTTTTATGATCTCTTTGGGATACAACCCTAGAAGTGCTATTTCTGGGTCGAAGGCTATGAATATTTTTATAGCCTTTTGGGCATAGTTACAAATTGCTCTCCAAAATGGTTGAATCATTTCACAACTCCACCTCTACTTATATATATGTGCAAATAAACAAGCATTAGATGTCACTAAGTCACTAATACATGTAAGATAAAGACTCATACTGTATGGATATTGGGGGATGAGCACAATGAAGCTACATTGGTTACTAGGAACTAACCTTGGCCTTGAAGAGGAGATATGGAAATGCACCTACCTCTTTCTTTTGCAGAAGTAGTAGGGGGCTATGGGTAGAAGGCTACATAATATGTTAAACAGTTCATATATTGGTTAATTTCACTAAATTTATTTCCCCTCTCTTTTGAAATTCCTTGTTACAATTGATTACTCATTGGAAGAAGTGGGGAAGAGTGAGGAATCTTTTGGGAAACAGAGGATACAAAAAGAAATAGCACAGCCTCTAAATGCATGTGGTAGAAATTAGTGAACTTGCTAAAAAACAAATAATGTAAAAATTGTGGGAGACTTTGATTTTCCTGTTCCAGGCTTTGATAAATATAACAGAAACATAAATAAAAATGAAACTTTAAACTGAATGAACTATTGCAGAAATTAGATATGAAAGACATGGAACTTTAGTAATGTTTTATATATACATGTATATATATATATATATATACACATATATATATATATTATTAAGCATCACAAAGCACCTTCACAAAAATAAGCATGTAATAGGTCACAGAAAAATTGAAAACAAATGTAAGAAAGCATAAATAATGAAAATATCTCTTATAGATATACTAATCTTGATTAATGCGTCAAAGAACAAACCAGAGAAACAATCAACAACTATTTGAAAGAGAATAACAATGGTTAGATAATACAACAAAATTTTTATGATTTGACTAAGCAGTACTCAGAGGAAAAATTATAACACTGATAATATACATTAACAAAGTAAAAATACATGATTAATAGCTGATTATAAAATTAAAAACCTAGGGAGTCAACAGAAATTTGAAATAAGCACAAAAAAAAATTTTTTTTAAATATGATAGAAATACGTGAAATAGAAAACAAAAACACTGTAAAAGACACAAAAACTTTGGGTTTTTAAAAAAAGCAATTTTTGCTGCTGTAGGAACTATGGCTTTCAGAAAGAAGAGACTAGCATCATGGAAAATAACTATGAGGCTGGTCCAATGGTTTAAACCTAAGCAAGTAGTGAGGAGCAATTAGAAGGTTCGCTGGATAGAGTGCCAGGCCTGAAGTCAGGAAGACTCATCATCAAATATGCCCTCAGACATGTCCTAGCTATGTGACCCTGGGCAAGTCATTTAACTGTTTGACTCAGTTTCTTCACCTGTAAAATGTGCTGGAGAAGGAAATGGCCAACCACTCCAGTATCTTTGCCAAGAAAACCCAAACGAAATCATGAAAAGTTGGACATGACCGAAAAACAACTGAACAAGAAGCCCAACCTTTAGTGGAACCACTGAAGATAAGTGAAGTAGTAAAATGTGGGCAGCAGGAAGTAGGGGAAGAATTTCCCTTCAGATATCCACTGGCTCAATAATTAGCCCCTGAATATTCCCTTATCTAGCTCATGAAAAGTAGCTTGTGATGGAAACCCAACAGGTTTATTTAATCTCATAATGTTTTTTTGTTTTTTGTTTTTTGTTTTTTGTTTTTTGTGGCATGCTTGTTTTTTTTTCTGTCTGCAGACAACTTCATATGTTTGACCTATCTGCTTTGGAATGTTCACTATGTCCTGAAGTGGCGAGAGGGAGGACATTTTAAATATATTTCCTTTGCTAAAGAAAGTACATTTTGTTTTGTAAATAAAACATGAAAATATAAAGCAAATAAAGCTAAATTCAAAGAGCCTAATAGAGTTAGAAGACATAGCTTGTCTGAGTCTCACTTTGCCCCACTCTTTTTTTCCTGTGCCTATTTTTTAACGGCTGCATCATTATATGTGTAGCACAATAAATTTTGCATTCTCTAAAGCCTTGATATGATCACATTCTATGGCATACAGTAATAGCTCAAATATGTTAACAGAATGTTGTGGGAACATTTGCTAAACTTTGCAAGAAAATCAGCATAATTTTATGTTAAATTTACAAGGTTCCTCTTGAAAATGTGTGCAAGATATTTAATTCTATATCCATAAAGATATTTTAAAAAATCTACTGTTCACTGAAGTAATCATGGGAAAATATTATTTAAGAAATGCTAATGATGATGAATATACTTATCCTTATACAACTAATGATAACTGCTGGTCTAGAAATTGGTTAATCATATTAGAAAAGAGAAAGCTGACAAAGTAATATTCCTGAGACAGTAGTAAACTTACAATTTATATGAAGCTTTATGTAAATGGCCAAGATTAATATTAATAGTATGACAATGTTTGTCAAATTGTGTTTCATAATAACAATAGCTCATATTTACGTATGTTATATGTATTATAACAAATCTTTACAACACCTGTGAGGTCAGTGCTACTATCATTGCCATTTTGTAGATGAAGAATGTGAAGGTCAGAGAGGTTAGATTACTTATCTATGATCATACAGCCAATAAGAGTTGAAAGCAGAATTTGAATCCAAGTCCCACATTTCCTGGTCGTTATTAGCAGTATTGAGAAAGTTGGACTGCCAGCATAAGACAGAAAGTAAGATGGCTCAGTACATTCAGTAACTAGATACAGAGGTCTCAGGTTTTAGAAAGTGTGAAAAGACAGTGGAGGAGCAGCTAATGGAGCTGGCATCTCACAAATGAAGGGATCTATCCTAAAGTGGGTGGGTACTGACAGTAATCTAATGAGTGGGATCCAACCCAGAGGTTCTAGTTCCAGAGGTTAAAGTTCAGCCTCCTGAGAGTATTGGAACCAAGAGATAAGATAATGATAGCAGAAATAAGGAAATGACTTGGAAACTCCCAGTGGTGGTTTAGGGTAGCTGGGTGGCACTGTGACTCTAGTGCTGGGCCTAGAGTCAGCTAGGTCCACTATGGTGGATGCACAATTATTTGATTTGTAAAATTGGGATTCCCCTAGCTGACTTGAGGGTAATTCTGAGTCCCTGGATATAGGTAAAAGAGAGTCCTTATTTAGTCTTCCTTTGGAAGGAGTAAGTCCCTACATAGAAGCCTCTGAGGGAACAAGGATTTTATATCATACTCTTAATGTGGCTTTCAAGGAAAGGGAAGTTTTGTTGATTAAGCCAGGGCATGCTGAGTGCATGGCAGTACTAGGAATACCTCCCGATCAACTTAGATCCCAGGACAGGTGGAATGCGCAAAGCTTATTATCTTTTAACCATTTTACTATAGATCACCCTGATGCATGATGAATTGTTAGACAACAATCCTAGCATCATCAGTGCTGGGTCCCTGATGTTCCTTATGTTGTGCTGTGTCTTGAAGAAATAGCGGGGAACATTTCTGACTCCCTTTCCAGGATAACATAGGAGTTTTAGAGAAAGCACAGCCTGCTGAAGGGGCTAGAAGGAAGTGCAGTAAGGAGGTGCATCTGAAAGCAGTAAGATTTCAGTAAGAATTAACAAATGGAAGGATTGTGAGATAAAGAATTCTAAGGTGAAGAAAAGTTTGTTCACTATGGGATGGGATTTCAAGAGGGCACAATGACTTGGAATAGGACATATGTGAGGTAGGGTCGAGGAGATGAGAGAATAGGACAAGAGATCTGAGACAGTTTTAACCTAAATCATCACTAATTATAAAGTATAAGAAAAGGGAGAGAAACAAGAGAAACCATAAGGTTAGTAGTGGGTGGTAGTTAAGTAGAGAAACTCACAATTTCAAAGAGTTGTAGAGAAGAAGCTGGTCTGTACCTTGATCCTTTATACCTCAGTGTCTGGTGGAAAGGAGGGTGGGTTAGTGGGAAGGAGTAGGTAGCAGTTCACCCCCTCCCACAGAAGGTGCTAGTCATTAGCTGGGCCTGTGATTGGGTTTGGCCCAGGACTGCTGAGTTCAAGTTCTCCTCCTCCTGCTCCTCTGAGGTGGCTGGCACTGAAACTTCTGAGAAATTTTTCAAGGACACAACCAGAGGCATGGCAGGAATGAAAAAGAATTTTCTAACTATAACCTGAATAAAAGTTTAGACTGAAAGAGTAATAAATAGTGGAGTGGATTGGAGTTTAAAGTGATAATCAAAAGAACAGCAAATAGACAAATGCTATTTGTCTCACTTTGACCTAGAGATACAATCACTAGCTTATATCCAAAGGAGACCATTGATAAGAAGAAAGTCCTCATGTACACTGAAAAACTTATCATTTTTTTGTGATAGTAAAAAAATTAGAAACAAAGTACATATTCACTGATTGGGGAATGACTAAAAAAAGCATGGTACATGAGTATAATGGAATATTACTGATGAATGTTATCAATACAGAGAGACATGGAAATATCTACAGGAAACGATGCACAGTAAGGAGAGAAGAACCAAGAAAACATTATATGTGATGACTACAACAATGGAAATGGAAAGAGCAACCACACATACAAAAAAAAATCAAAAGTAAAAGTTGCAAAATTGTAAAGAACAAGCAAAACTCAAAAGAAGACATTCTTATACCAACTCTTTACACAACTGGGAGATCCACAAAGGTTTCTCATAGCACATATTTTCAGAGTTTTTAGATGTCTTCATCAGTTATGCTGAATTTTTTTCTTTCTTTTTTTTTAAAATACTAGTTATTATGTTAGATGGCTCTCTGGCAAGTGGAAGTGGAATGATAACTGCGGGGAAACAGTGATGTAAAAAAAGATGTCTTTTTATTAAAAAAAAACACAATTAACTGTGCTTTGGTTGGATTTATACTCTACAATGCCATCAGGTGAAGCTGAAATTCAGTGGAGATACTAGAAGATAATGGAAGAATTAACCTCAGCAGAGATGCCCAAAGAAATAGCAGAAAACATTTAATAACTATCAGAGACAAATCCTTATCTATCCTAATTTCAAGTCCAGTGATCTTTTCACTATATCACACTGCTTCCCATTAATACATTTAAAATCCTAAAATTTCATTATTCACTGAATAAAACTATGTGCTTTATAGTATTTCTTAGAATTGTAGTATTTGTAGAAAGGTGACTATATTTCTGAAGAAGTACATGCGTTTGATTTTTTTTTTCCCATAGAATAACTTATTGCTCTGGAAGTTGCCTGGTGGCTGTGATTTTGACTATAATTACTGACTTTGTAAAGTCATACCAGGAAGTAAAAAGTATGTCCAATGCCTGGGGTGGGGAGAGAATCTTTTCACCATTTAAAAGGCACTCAAGGCTACTTTTTCTCTCTAGACATCTTTAAAATGAGGGGGTTAGAGTGGATGATCTCAAAGGTTTTTCTTACCTCTAAAATTCTATGATTTAATGATTCCAGGAAAATTTAGGGCTCTATTAGAAATACTCTGTCAAAGTTTTTACTATTTTTTTATTTGGAAAAGTCCATGACAACTCCACTGTTGGGGTCTTCTCTGATACTGATATATCATTGTGGATATCCCTCAGATATGATCCCTGGAAAGGCAGTGAGGGTAGCTATTTATATAAATGCATTCCTCTCCCCTTATGCATATTTTTACATTGTGTTTTGGCACTTCTCATTGCTGGGAAATTGTTTTATGGTATTGTACTAGGCTGTGATTATAAAGATTTCCTGAGTAATTTCAGGCTGTACAGACTCCATTTCATCATGCCTAGAATTATTTTGAGACTCCAAGATAGAACAAAGTCTTAAACATGATAAAAACAGGAAAAAAGGGAGAAGTGGTAGATCATATTGGCTCCTATTCCTTTTAGTCTTCCATTAGCATATGGCAACAAGGTGTATTCCATGATATTATGTGAAAAGAGAAAGATGATAAGGTTGGATACCCTGCTTTCCTCCCCTCAGCTTTTCCCTGGCCAAGTTCTTCAAAAAAATAAGAACAAGACACTTTATAGCTCCTAGTCCCCTGACCAGTTGGGAATGTCTGGCTTACTGTCTGGTGGAATAGCCTTGGATCTCTCTTCCTGTTGAGTTCTCAGGCTCAACAATGCTCAGCAGGCAGTAGTCAATTTCTCAAGGTCTTATACATCACAACTGAAAAGATACTGGGCATTGAATTGATGAATGGAAGATAAATCATGAGACGATTGTCCTTTCAGGCAAAGCTGAATGACACTGACAGAACCCTGCATGAAAACTCACTCTATGCTAGCTTGTATAATATCTCATTTGTGGGCAATTTCACTCCCCTGTATGGAGCCCTTTTTCTTTTATTCCCTTCAATAAGTTACCTAATAAGCAAAAAGGAGGAAATTCCAAGCAGACAAGAAGCTATTATGATCTAAAATTCAAGTTCTGATGTCTGCTTGGTATTTTTATTGCCAGCTCACCACACCTTGTTTTGGTTCCGTTGGAAAAAATGAGAAGGTTTCATGATGTGGAACTCAGATTTGTGAATGAGACATCTGTTCTTGGTTAGCTTAAAGGTGAACATTTATACCCATTTATTTGCATTGTTATCAAATTATGAACATACTTAGCCAGGGTTATAAGATATTTTGGGTATCTTGGGTGAACAGGTCAAAATTATCTTACCCACAGTTTCCAAAATAATTTAGACCACAAGTGATACACACTCTCTGTTTAGTTCTAATATTTTCCTTCAAAACTAATCTCAAGTATGTATTCTGTGACTTTATTCAAGCAAATTTCTATGGAAGTTAAGGTCAAATGTGGCAGAAGTCAAATTGATGAAAGATGTGGAGGACCATATATATCCATTAGGTCATGAATAATATAGCAATGACTGAATTTTATAACTAACTCTAAAGCGAACAGAATTTGTACAGCACTTTACTATATGCTGTAACAATGTGTGAACATTTTCCTTCATAAGGAAAGGGTGTGTGATTTTGTCCACTAGTGGAAATTCCTCCTTGTGACATACATCATAGCCCATCTACATCTAGTCTTTCTCCTGAGCCCCTTTCCTACATCATGAACTGCCTCTTAGATATTTGGTGCAGGAAGTTTCATAGGCATCTCAAAATCAACATGTGCAAAGCAAAACTCATTATATTTCCTTCCAAAAAACATTTTCTGAACTTCTCTATTTCTACTAAGGGTAGCACTAATTTTCTAGTAACCCAGTTTCCTAACTTCAGTATCATCCTAAACTTATTCTTACTCCACAAATTTTGTTGCCAAATTGTGTTTTCACTTTGAAGTTTCCAGCATATATTCCCTTCTCTCCACTCACACAACCACCACCCTAGTTCAAGACTCCATCACTGTTCACCTGGATTATTGTTAGAGTTTCTTAATTGATCTCAGGGCCTTGAATATTTGCCCACTAGAATGTGTTCTCCACACAGTTTTCAAAGTGATTTCTCCTAAAGTACAAATCTCACTGTATTTCTACTTAATAAATTACCTTATGACCTTTGATGAAATATAAACTCTACTATCTGACACTTAATGTCCTCCACAACATACCTTTCTGGTTTCATTTCTCCCCTTCATGTATCTTAAACTACTGTCAAACTGGCTTTTTTACTGTTTCCCACAAATGACTCACCATTTCCCATCTTTTAGCTTTTGTACTAGCTGTCCCTCGTACTAAAATGTATTCCCTCCTCAATTTTACATCTTAGAATCCCTACTTTCCTTCAAGACTCAGTGCCTATGTTCTATACAATGCGTTTTTTGCTGCCATTGGCTGATATTGTTTCTCTCCCTACACACCCAAAATTTATCTTATATTTATTTTATATTTATTTTGTATATATCTATATTTGTGCATTTCATCTTGCCCAACTGGATTATAAGCTCTTTAGAGGAAAGGACTGTTTTTTTTGTCCAGTAGGATTTTCAGTAGGACATGCTTATTAACTGAGTAAATCAAGAGATATCATAGGAAGATTCTGAAGAACACAGATGTTAAATGGCATACCAGAATCACACAGCTAGTTTGCATTATACGCAATATTTGAATGTAGGTCTTCCAAAGACCAAGTCAAACACTATCTCCAGTGGTCTCCAAACTTTATTGATTGAATACCTCATCAGTAAAAAGTTTTAGAGCATTCACTCTCCAAAAATAGGCATATTTAAGTTTAAGCTTTATATATATATATATATAGATAGATAGATAGATGGATAGATAGATAGATAGAAAGATACTACTATATTAATATATTATGTACATTATAAAACATAAAAGGTAACAATTAAAAAGATGAGGTTAAGATGAAGTAAGTATTTTAAATACTTTTTTATTAATAGTATCAAAACCCTCTTCGTTTTCACTAAAAAGCTGTAATAAATTACATATATACATATTTGTATGTATATGAGAAAGAGAGAGAGACAGAGATCACAATGAAACTGAATATACTTCATTATTTTTTAAAGTCTTGGTTTAATATTTTGTAATACAGTAATTTGGAGGTCTGCTTTAGGTTACTTTCTTTTATTATTTGGTTCTGATTCCTGAAAAAGTTATTTCACAAAGTTATGCATATCCAAAAGGAAAAAAATGCATTATTGGTTAGGTTTACTAAATTATAAAATTATTTTTTTCTATTCCATCCACCAATTATGCAAAGGTTTTTATTGCCATTCAGCTAGTGAATTTTCCTTATTTCTTGATATTAATAAGACATTTTTGCAAATTATTATACTTCTTACATTTGTTAAATGGGTCCAAAACTCCTAGAAACTCTTCATGTAGAGGACTTTGATAGAGTAAAATATGAAATTTTCAAGTTTTAAAAATGTTCAGATATGAGATTTTTAAGAAGAGATGAACAAAAACAAAAAACTTGGTTTTTAAATGCCTTGCTAATCATGAAATTGTCATTCCACATATTAGTTAATATTGCAAGGTACAATTTACAATAAATGCAAGATTCACCACTAATTATAGTGGATATAGCTTAGCATAAAAATATGTTCTAAATTATCTTTTTGACATATTCAATTTTTTCCAGATTCCTGTCGGATCTGATTAGATTGTTTTTGTTTTTACCTCATAATTTGATGAATGATTATTGAGTAGAAGTGTCAACTCTACCGTTTTCTTATTGATCTCTTATATTTGTATTATTACCATTACTTTCAAACCACAATTGTTTTTGCAGGGATCTCATTAAACACATTCATTTTGTGAGGGTTAGTTTAGTTAAAATTAGATGATATAATTCATATATATATATATATATACATATTTTACAGCTAGACCTGGAGTTGGAATTAGAAGGACCTGAATTATTCAAACACTGGATTAGACATTTACAAGCTATGGGCTAGTCACTTAATACCTCTGTGCCTCAGCTTCCTTTTCTATAAAATGGGGATAGTAATGGCACATATCTTAAAGAGTTGTTGGATAATGAAATAATATATAAAGAACTTTGCAAACTTTAAAGTACTATGTAAATATTAGCTTTTGTTATTATTATTAATTAACCAGTTTCAGAAAAAGTACAGTACATAATGATTTCCTGAAAGTGAATGAACAAGTTAGAGTACCATTTTCAAACTCTCTGGTAGTAAAATTCTTCCTTCAGGATACCTCATATATATAACATAACTGTCTGACATACAGACTGAATGAGGGTGCCAATGCCAATCTAAATATTAAATATTAGAAAAGCTTAGTTTTTATTATTATTTTAGGTAAAGTTAATAAAAACAGAAGTTGTAATATATCCTTCCCAGTTCTCAATGAACTATCTTGTATACTTCCTAGAATAATGCATACTCCATTTAGGGGTATATTATACCATGCTTTCTCTATAGTTCCTCATACAATAAATATAAATATAAATGTAAAAGATACACTGAAGAATAATTCAAGAATAATTTTACTGAAGCCAAGCACAACATCATATTAATTTACAGCAATATATTCAACATTATTAAATTCTACCATGATATTCAATCATTATTTAAAATTCATTATTGAACTCCCTCTTCCACAGCTGCTAATCTTGTATATTGGTATTTTGATACAATAATAGTGCAGTACAAAATTCAATAGCAACCCCCACAAAAACTATTGATATTGTTTTTGTAGCTTTAAGAAACAATAGAATCTTGGACACATGCAATTTAATTGTCACTCTATGAGGAGTCTATGCAGATACTAAGAGTTCAACTGTCATTTTAGAGTGTTATTTGTGATAGTGGGAGAGAGATTGTGTGAGGTACACAAAGAAAATTTTAAAAAATTTCTTCTCTAAGAGAACTGTTTTAACTCTCATCTTGCAAATAAATATAGAAAGAATTCTTGAGGAGAGATTTTAAGTGGGCTGTTGAAAGAGCTGAATGATGGGAACATATTTCCAGAATTAACGAAAAGTAATCAGTTATAGTGATGTTTTAGAGGTAATCTTGCTTACGATCTTTATTATAGCTGATAGAGCTTTGAGTGACTCTCTAAGGCTGTAAATTGCAAAAAAAGGTATTGAGCAGAATTGATAGAGGGAACTTTCTTATCCACGGGGTTCCTTATACTAATGAAATCACAGGTCCAGTCTTTACTTTTAGAAAGAGTATGTGAAGGGTAGTTACATATAATAACCTGGAAAGATAGACAAGGCGAGATTATGTGGAGGTTTAAATGTAAAAGAGAAGAGTTTGCACTATGACCAAGGCAATGGGTGGGTACTCATTGAAGTACCTTGAATAGGGAAGTGACATGATCAGACCTTTACTTTAGGTATATTAATTTTCTAAGTTCCTGCCATATATAAAGTATTACTGTAAGCACTGGGATACCAAGAAAAAAATGAACATTAGGAAGCTTAAATTCTAAATTTTACTGGTGATAAGCAGCAACTATATAGAAAAGTACATACATACATACATATATATATACACATATACACATATATACACACATATATATACACACACATATAGATAGATATGATAGATAAATAGATATACAGTAAGTCCAAAATAATTTCAAGGTGGTCAAGACACATAACAACAAAAGAGATAAATGCTTTAAAAATAATAGTACTATGAAAATTCCTGTTAGTTTTATTTTTTCAATAAGAAACCAGATTGGTGACATGAGACAGTGCAATAAACTACATACCGAAGCATCTAGGTGGTAAGTGAAGAGAGAGCTAGACCTGGAATTAGATATCCTGAGTTCAAATCTGACCTAAGGTATATATATATATATATATATATATATATATGAAATATTTAGTAGATGCATGACCCTGGGTAAGTCATTCTCTGCCTGTTTCTTCATATACAGAATAAAGTTGTTGGTTACTCTGCCAATGAGTGAACATCTACACACAAACTTGGATTTCTCTCCATTCTGGAGAAGAACTGACATCAGCATGTCAAGAAATCATGTTCATTCTTTTGAAACTTCTAAGACATTCTCAGATTTTTTTTCACTAGTTAGTGGCATCATTATTGTCTCGAATCCCCTTGAGTAATAAATTCAAAATTGTCTTCAAGGTCTCTCTGCTTTGCTTCTATTTATTATCTAACTCTATTTGTTCTTTACAAGAGTATAGACTTTAATTATTCCACTAAGCATCAAGCCTTAAAGGCTGAAAATGCTCTCTGCTCTGCCAGTCTTCACAGAGTTCATACTTTAGGTCACTTACTCATACACTACACTGAAATACCTTACTTTTGGCCTATCCAACAAGTACTTAGAGCAGGATTTCAGGGAGTAGTGTTGAGTGGAAGTCATTCATTTTTTTCAAATATACATAAGTCTAGATGGAAGACCTGAGCTTTAACTAGGACAGGGTGACTGGAGCTTTCTGGACCCCCAAGATTTAAAGGATTTGGAATTTTAATAGGTGTACTGAGCAGCTTTGAAATATCTTGTTCAGTTGTTTCAGTAATGTCCAACTCTTCAAGACCACATTTGGTATTTTCTTGGTAAAAATATGGGAGTGGTTTGCCATTTCCTTCTCCAGCTCATTTTAGATGAGGAAACTGAGGCAAATTGGATTAAATGTCCTGCCCAGGGTCACATAGCTAGTCTGAGGCAAAATTTGAACTAAGGTATTCCTGACTCCAAGTCCAGTGCTCTATCCACTGTGCCATCTACTTACTGACTAAAAGCTTATCAATGAGCAAGGATAATTAATATCAGAAGATTCCCAGAATAGTCAACAATATTCACCTGTGAGCTACCAGATCAACAATCATGATTTTCCTCCTAAAATCGATAAACTGAATTTATCTTAATTTCCATAATGAATTGCAATGTTGATTTGAGGGTGGTTGGGGACTGCTTGTCCTGAGTAAATTTTGTGGTCCTTTCCCTAAATGCCAGAGTGTGTTATGATTGTAATAGAGGGAGCAATTGAATGCCAAAGGGAGCACCTTGCTTTGTGCACCTGAATATGATGAGACACTGTACACCAAAGCACACAGGGGGAGAAAGAAACAAGCTTATGATAATATAATATAATTTTTAAAGCATTTATCCCTTTTGTTGTTAGGTGTCTTTACCACCTTGAAATTATTTTGGACTTACTGTATATCTATCTATCTATTTATCTATCATATCTATCTATATGTGTGTATATATACATGTATATGTGTATATATATTTGTATGAACTTTTCTATATAGTTGCTGCTTATCACCAGTAGAATTAAGAATTTAAGCTTATTAAACATAAATATGAATTTGTGTGTAATCAGGAAAGCATCCTGTATACGATTTTAAAAAGCTGGAGTTGGCAAGAGGATGCATATAAGAGGGTAAGGGCAGATCATTGTAAAGAAAAAAAAAAATTTACATATGAGAAAGTAGATGTATGGATCAAGTAGTCACTGATAACCTCTTGATTGCCATTTTATGGTTTGTTTTTAATAATAAATCAATATAATCACAGAAAATATTTAAAATACCTGAAACTTAACCTTACAGTTACAAAACACTTATGATAAATTATCTAATTTCATCCTCCTAATTTTTAGATCATTTGAATTAGAATCATTATCCCATTTTACAAGAAATTAAGCCTTAGAGATGTGAAGTGATTTTTGCAAGGTTGCACAGCTATAAATGGCAAAAATTGGGATCTGATCATGTTAGAATTTAAACCCAAATCTTCTGACTTCATGTCCCATGTTCTTTCTATAACACCATACATTTAGCTTTCAAGAAATGCTGTTTAATTGATTTAATGATTGGATGACCAATAAATCCTTGTGCCCTAACTTTGATAGATTTAGGGTCCCTGACCTGTTGGGTTCTAAAAAATTTCATGAAGACCAATGAGTTAAATTATAATATTTTTGTGATTGTTCACTCTAGTAGCAAATGGATTGAACTAGAGAACTAGAGACAAATGGACTCTTGGTAAATAAGCTGCTGATTAGTGTGAGTAATGAATCCCTTGAAGTCGTTGGTTGTGTTGGAATTCATGCTGCTTGACTTCTGCAAGGGATTCACTATTTGTCTAGTCTTAATTCATTACCACTAAATAATTCTGGAAAGTTTGTTGTTGATGTTGTTTCCAAAGGGGTTGAATTCATCCCTTTCTTAGTTTGTAGTGGTAGGTTTTATAGCTGTTTTCCTTCATTTTTGAAGAGGACAACATCACAATGTTAAAGTCAAGGTAGAGTGTATTCCACTGGGATTGATCAGTACAATGTGAGTTCAGAAGGCTTTACAACAGATTGGGCACAAGTAGTCTGTTAGAACATTTGGTATAGAAATGCCTCTGGATTTTCACAGTTCAAGTTTCTTTTGTGCTACTGTAATTGTGCTTTGCTCAGTATTGCATTCAAAATTTCTCCATTTACTGTTACCAATGTTTCCATGTATGGATGGTACTATTCTGGCTGCTAGAGGATCTCTGTTTTCCAGGTGTTGATTGTTAGGCCAAAATTAGCACAAGAGGGAGAAAATTGATCTGTAAAACTGATCTGTAAAATCCATGTATAAAACTGAAGGCTTTATAGCAGTGTAGGAGTCAAGATCAGTGACTGGATTCAAATCCTGTTAAAATACTTAATACATGTGTGACTTTGGTCAAGGGCTGAACTAAATGGTATCTGGTGGAAAGATGTTGTGAAAGAACACCTTAGTTTCATTTTATGCAACATTGTTGAGTTGTAATTTTGACCTACTTTTTTTGTATGTGTGCCATTTTACTCATTGATTTACTTAGCAAACTTTACAACTGCAGTAATTGTAAAATTGGTGCAGTATTTTAAAAGTTTAATATATTGACAATTTGAGAAGAGGAAGGTTCTATATGAGGTCCAAATTATCATTATTGTTTCTGTTGTTCTCTCTATGACTTGCTTTGGGTGTTTCTATATAAAATAAGCCCCAAAGACTTTTATTCCAAAATACCTCAACAGCCAAGATTCAAGAGAAAGTATCATAAAGTAATCCTTGGCCCTTTCAAATCTTAACCTTGAGGATTTCTAATAGCATCTTTACATCATGATTAAAGGAAGAAAAGAGAGTGACCGTATGTTTTGGGATAAATATCAAGACATCAGAGACTCATTCAAAGCATGTACTCAAAATACTAAGACTCTTATTTCTATTCCATGATACTTGCTGAGAGTCTGTCTATGAAAAGACTGAGTGTTAATCAATCTATCAATCTACCTCTGCGGTATGAGGTACACTGATATAAATTATGGGCTTTGTATATTCTATTATGATGTTATGTATTGTAACTATCTGATATATTGTTGTAGGAAATGTCATATCTTATAATAAATCAAAAGTGAAAATATTATTTCATCAAAGAATATGCAACACTCAGAAAACTAATTTTTAAAAAGGAATTTCAGATGGTGACCATATCAAGATCTTTTTTTATGTGTCAATCTCTCACATGTCTATAAAGCCAACACTTATGAGTCATATTTTCTCCCTTCTCTATTTGTTATTTTTTTTCACAACCAAATAAATCCCCCAAAGGTAGCAAATTACATTTGTTCATTCCTGAGAAATCACTGGTTGGGAACAAAATTATGAGTACCTAAAGGATAGGTTATTTTTGCTACATTGTTTTGCTTCAAAAATTACTTACTCTACAGATACTCTTAACTGTGGTTACCAATCCAAAAAGTGCTATATATATAGGGTAATATTGCCCTGTCTTTCCCCCTTATACTCCTTTGTTTTTACTTCATAATACACTATTTTCTAAATATTGAGCAATGTCCTCCTAAATATACTTTTTAGAATAAAGAAATGATTGATTTTTTGTTCTCTTCTAGTCTTCTACATTCTTCTACATTAATTAATTTCAAACCAAAAATATTATATATTTTATATGGTTTCAGGAATAGGATAAACAATTGATCCATAAGTGTAATCAGCTTAAGATTTGAATAGGTATTTTTTCATTATTTTTCTTCGTTTTAAGTATGGGCTTTTAGTTTAAAAGAGTTGTATTTTCTCCTAAAGCTTCTTCCCACCAGACAGTTCTAATCAAAAGACCATGAATCTAGAGCTGGAAGGTACCTCTGAGTCATTTGGCCCAATTCTCTCATTTTACCAATGAGAAAACTTGAGTCAGAGAAGTTGTGGCTTTCCCAAGTGACTTGTAATAAGTGGTAGAGTTGGAATTTGTACCTTACTCTGCACTATAACTAAGTATTTCAAAATTAATTTTAAAGAAGTATTGCTTGGTAACACTGATCTTGTTTCTTTTATAAATGTTCCAGTGACTACAGAATTAAGAAATAATCATTTAAAGTTAGACCTTTCCAGAATCATAAACTTTAAACATTTCTTCCTATCATGTATCACTGAGAGCACCAATGTATTTTGAATACAACTTTGAAATTCAATTTTAGTGACTGCTAGTACATATTTAGTATATGAGTTTATCATATCATAGTATTTTAATACTCTGAGCTGTCAAAATATTTTAGTATTTATTAGATTGTTCAGGGATTTTTTTACCCTACAAACAAAAAGCTTTAAGTATCTTTTTGCTAATATGCTCATTCTAAAGATTAAAGAAAATTTTCACTGAAGAGAAAATTTGAACTAACTGCAAATTTATGTTTGTATCTTAAGAAAATGGATAAAAAGTCTCATATACTTACTCAATATCTTTTTCTAATGTTTTACAATAGAATTTTCTTTTCTTTCATTAGAAGAGAATTAACCTTCATACATTATACGCTATTATTTCTTGACAAAAAAGAGTCCTAGAACTAACTTTGAAATTATATTTTACATCAGAATCATCTATTTTGACTTCAATTATTCATGCTGAGCATAAATATCCTCTCCCACACTATACACTCCTGTTTTCTTTTGTGTGATTGATTATTCCTGAGGTTAGAACTCCTAATTCCATATTCAGTTTTCCCAACAATACAATGAGTATATTTGAAAAAATTGACACTATGCTATTCTAATAATGGTGCCAGAAATACCTTTGAAGAGAAAGAAGTGCTTGAAATGTATATGGTTCATATCTTGATAAACCTATTACTAAGACATGGAAGATTGTTCCCATGGTTAGGAATTTAACATTTAGAGCTTGATTACCAATAGGATAGACATGAAGCTTTAATGAATTGTGTATAATAGACAGAGTGGAGATTTGTTAAAAAGAAAATCTTTTAAAATCTTTCTTTTAAAAGCATTTTCAGTCTGTGTCCCAGATTTTCATATATATGAAAAACATTTTCTGAAATAAAAAAAAAATACTTCTCTCGGTGGACACAAAAGTAATGACTTCTCATATGCCCCTTCCCCTTAAAAAAATCTGGACTCTCAGTAGACAATGAAAATCACTAGGTCTCCTTTTCAAGAAAAAATTTAATTTGTAGATTATGTGAAAAATTACAGTCCTACCAATTAGCAAATTATTTAAATCTGTTGTCTACCTAGAATCTAGCACCTAGCATGATGCCTCACTCATAAATTAAATTAATGAATGAATGGATACTCTGAACTTCTTAACTGTTAACAACAACAGCAACAAAAACCCTTGACAGTATAATTAAGCAGCAGGAAGTCAAACATATTATAATTTTAATTGTCTTCTCTATCTTCAAAGTATAATTTTCAGTATCTTTAGAACTTTATATATTGCAATTTTAAGAGAATTTGATTTTTGTGTCAAGGCTTAAAGAGAACTAAATTCTACAAGATCAGTTAATTTAGCTATAGATATATTGGTCAAAAGACATGAATGATATAACCCTTGACCTATTAAGAAGTCATAACTATACTGAATCTTTTTTTAAATTTAGGCCTAATCATTGGATTTCTACAAACACTTGACAGAAGCACATGCTTTAATTTCATTGATTTAAATATCTTTCTTGTTTGTAATTTGTCAGGTATACTAGATAAGTCAAAACATCTCCAAATAACTAAACTCTATATGGACTGATTATATATAGTGATCATGGGAAAGTCCATTAATTATAATGGTACTATATTCAAAATAGTAAGATGAGTATTAACATGTGACATGATCATTTATGTACTTAAAATGAACATATTCTGCAAACAAAATACTTGTTTTTGGCTGCTCATAAAAAGGCAAGAATATTTTCTTTCTGAAATAAAGTAAATAAAATAGAGTATAATATATTTAAAGACTTTTTAAATTAATTTTTCTTAATTCAGAAATGGTTCTACATTCTTATTCTTTCATCTGTCTAATGCCTAAAGCATTGAGCATTATTTTTATTAGTATGATGATTACTAGATTCTTATTTATGTATAAACATGATATTTAAACTTAAGTCAAAGTTGATGAATAAAATAGCACTATTATTAAACTACACACTACTGTTTGAAATAATATGCCATGAACAAGCCTTAAAAACTTCCTTTTGGCAATGTCTTGAAGAGGATGCATTGTTCTGTGCTCTGAGTAAGCAATTTATTTTCAATACATTATCTTCTAGAAAAAAAATGCCAGTAATCTTTGTTATTACTTTGAGAACACAGGGGGAAAAGGTAATACCCATTGTCTCTAGCAAAAGGGAGAGGACTGAGTACTGTAATGTTTTGTTTTGAAATAGGAAAACATTCTTATTAAACCAAATGTTTTCACAAGGGACTTAACATTAAAGCATTTGCTGAGTTCACAATAAAAAAAAAGCAAATTAAAATATTATAACCCATTTTTTTCTGTTTTAATGGATAATCAGTAACACTAGGTTACAACATTTGTAAGCTCCAAAGTTGCTGTATTTTTATAGAGAACAGTCTCCTTTCTTTCAAGCTTAATAAGCTTGGCCTATATCAGCTTTTCTCACATCAGTCCAAGTGTCACATTTGGGTTGGGGGAAGCTTGTTAGCAGTAATTACCAGCAGTAGGTCCTATTATTTGCCTAAGTAATTTTCACTGCTAAGTACCACCAAAACTGCCTCTAGCCTTTAATCCCTCCTCCCCCCCATCCTCTTGCCTTCCTTTGCTTCCTTTTAAGTTGGTGCATTTTCCCATGATACCGCTCTCTGTGGTGCAGGACAGGGTGAGGTTAGACGCTGGGTATCAATGTGCTCTTGAGACTTGGGGTCAGGCCTAGCGAAAGCCTTTCACAAACAGAACCTGAACTCTATTAGAGATGCAAATCCACTCTCTGAGTGAGGATTGTTTCAGGGACATAATGGAGTCCAAGGAATTCCTCTGCAGTTTGCTTTTCAACATAGGGCCTTTGTCTCCGTCTTAGCAAATTTCTGCCGCCTGTTTAAACTATAGCTATTGTCCTCATGGCTTCATTGATTTCTCCCCCTGCTACCAGCTCACAATGGGCTGATATGAACATCTTTGCTACTGCTTTTGTACTGTATATCAGAGTAATGTTTCAGCAGATTGAGGCCTAGCAGGAAGAATTAAACCTGTACTACACAGAGCATGATGAATTGCAGGATTTACATATCATTTAAAGGGGGCATTTTCTTTCTTTTTCTTTTTTTTCTTCTTTTTTTTTTTGTGATGAAGAGGTGGGGGAAAGGGTTGGTGGTGGTGAGATGATTGTTCCTGAATGCTGTTGTATCTCAAAGGATGTTGTCTGAAGACAGAATGACAGAAAAGGAAGTGATTTAGATACTCACTGACAGCTTAATACACAAAATACAAATTGTGGAAATTCACATGAATCATCTCCTTTTTGCTCGAGATAGTCTATGACAATCTGGATCCTGCTACTCAAAATTTGCATTTGAAAATGAGGGAAACAGGGGGCAGTAGTTTGATGATCAATGTCGATGTTGTATGTTTCAGAGCAAGGGTGGGAGGGCTCAGAATCACCATGGTTTGGCTCTCAATGCTCTTGGATGGCATAGATACTTCCAGTGGAGCCTGGGCCTGACATTATACTTGAGGTATATCTTGAATTGTTTCCTTTGTGTCCCCCTCTTTCTGCAAGTTATAGAAAACATAATTAAATTTATCGCAATTTTAATTCAGAGTCTCCAAAGTCCAAGTGAGTAAGTCCAAAGACAAATGCTCTGGACCCATTAACAAATATTTCCTCATTGTACTATTTTGTGCTAAAATAGCACCCTTCTAAATAATCTGAGGTACTTGACTGATAGATGCCATAGAAATGCATAGATGGATAGAAAGCTAATGAGCCTTAAAATACTGTAATTAAAATGAATGAAAAAAGTATCTGAGGAATGTCACTTCTGGGGTTGACATTTATGTGTAAATCATAAGTTTTTCCAAACCCCACAATGTCTGTGGGCTGTGTTTGAGATGTGATTGGCATCAAAATTATGGGGTTGAGTAGAATCAGTATATATTCATTCTATATGAGTCAAGCTTCAGACACAGATTAGTAAAGACAAAATATAGAAGAGTTTATTCATTTCTAGGTGTGACGGGTAGAAGGGCTGACCTGGTAGATTACGGCTAAAAGAAATATTTGTAAAACAGAAGTCAGGAAATTCTTATTAATGTTAACATTCATAACTTTTGGATTCCTTAAGACCTTTTGATGGTAGCTACATGTCTCTGAGAGCACATAAATAAACAAGGAAAAGAAATTCAACGTATGCTGAAAGGACTGACATCAGCTAACTCCCTAATATGAGAACTTAAAAAACAAACATCTTTTTTTGTGCCTAGAAAACATATATGTGTTCAAATCTATTCTTATATTTGTATAGCACTTTATATTTTTCCAAGGTGAAGTGATATCCTGTCTATCTTTTCATTTGATCTTGATAAGTTTTGAAGATAGTTATACAAATATCTCCATATTACACATAGCTGCAATTCTCCCACTACCAGAAAAGTTTCCACAATTTTTTATAAGCTTGATATTGTCAGATTTTCACTATTTCCTATTCACCTCTTTTACATTCTACATTATACTCTAGTGTGTTCTTCTTCCATCTTTCATATATTTACATTTTTCTGTATTTTTGTAATCTCAAAGAATTTTTATCTCCAAGATTATAATACTTTGCTCTTCTTCTCTTTTCTCAACTAATAAGATTATAAACTTTTTTCTTTTAACTATAGCACACATGCTTTTCTTTTAGTTAGTTAGGCCCAAAGTCTTTCGTTAAGTCATTATTAGAAATGAGTAAGTTATCTAGCCTTAATCTTTCTCCTGAGTTCCAGGCCTGCATCACCAATTGCCTACTGAACATTTCAAACTCGACATCCCATAGGTAATTGAAATGTATCATGTCCAAAACAGAGCTCATTATCTTGTCCCCCAAACCTACTCCTCTCTTGAACTTCCCTATTATTGTTGAGGGCAACATCATCCTTCCAGTCACCTAGTTTCACAACCCTGATGTCATCCCTGACTCCTCACTCTCCCTCACCCCAAATACCCAATCAGCTGTCAATCTTATAATTTCTTCCTCAATAACACTTCTCACATAATTCCCTCTCTCTACTCACAAAACTGCCATCTTCATTGAGGCTATAATCACCTCTAACCTAGCCTATTACGATAATGATCTAATTGGTCTCCCCACCTCAAGTCGCTCCCCACTCCAATCCATCCTCCAAACTGCTACCCAAGTGATTTTACTAAATTGCAAGTCTAACTGCAAGTTCTTTGAGGGCAAGGATTTTTTTTTGTTTGGTTGGTTTTTTGCTAACTGCAATGGCAAGCACACAGTACATAGGGAAGGTTGGTGGCACAGTAAATAGAGCACTGGGACTGGAATCAGGAAGACCTGAGTTCAAATATATCCTTAGATACTTACTAATTGTGTGACCCTGGGCAAATCACTTAGCCCTGTTTGCCTCAATTTTCTCATATGTAAAATGAGTGGGAGAACGAAATGGCAAACCACTCCAGCATCTTTGCCAAGAAAACCCCAAATGGAGTTAGAAAGAACTGGATACAATCGAAATGACTGAACAACAACTTATCACTTAATAAGGTCTTAATAAATGCTTGTTGATTGATTGATTGGAAAGAAAACTTTGAGTCATTATGTGAAAGGTTTTGAATTACAGCATTAGGAGCCTATATTTAATTCAGTAGGCAATGGAGAGCCCCTAAACGTTTTCAAATAGAGGAGTTACAGAGTGAGAACAATATATTAGGATAATTACTTGTACAGTGATGTGAAAGATGGATTGGAAAAGAAATATATTAGACACAGAAAAGACAGAAGACTATTTCAACAATCTAAGGAAGCAAGAGATAAATGCCTGAACTAGAATGGTTGTAGTGGGAACAGAAAAGAAGAGATAGATGATATAGATATTGCCATGGCAAAATTAACAGTGGCAACTGACTGGATTTTGGGGTGAGAGAGAAAAGAATTAAAGAAAACAAAGTTTATGAGCCTATGTGTGGAATAATTATTTCTATTAATTTTTAAATTAGCCCTAGAATTGTCTAGGTATATCATAATATAATCTGCCAAAGGCAATAAGTTTGTTTTCTCTTTGCCTATTCTTATTCCTTCAATTCCTTTTCTTGTCTTACTGCTATAGCTGACATTTTGGTACCTCCTATGTGGCAGGCACTGTGTTAAACACTGGGCTTTACCTCCCTAGCTTTACCATTCTGAATGTCTTGTTTAATTTCCTTCAGGTACTCCTATAGTCCCTTTGGCCAGAGCATTTTTCTCTGAAGCTTTATTTGGACTTCTTGTGGGGTTGATATCTTCTCTTAGTCTTTACCCTCTTGGTGCCTCTCAAACCAAAGTATTTCCATATGGTGTTTGAAGTTTTTGAGGATTGCTCATTAAAAGCCTTTGCTTGCATCAAGCTCCTAAAATGAATGTGTGAGTAGGTTCTACAGGGCCTTGAGTATCATGAGCAGGAAGAATAGGTCCTGTATACTCCTTAAGAGTGGCCCCATTGACTAGAGAAATGAAAATTAAAACAACTCTGGAGGTACTACCTCATACCTGTCTGATTGGCTAATGTGCAGAAAAAGAAAATGATAAATGTTAGAGAAGAGGAGGGAAAATTGGAACACAAATGCATAGTTGGTGGAGTTGTGAATCAACCCAATTTGGAACTATGCCCAAAGGGATATATACCCTTTGATCTAGCAATACTACTAGGTCTATATCCCAGATAGATCAAAAAAGGGAAAAGGACTCATATGTACAAAAATATTCATAGCAGCTCTTTTTGTGGTGGCCAAGAATTGGAAATTGAGGCGATGTCCATGAATTGAGGAATGGCTGAACAAGTTGTGGTATATGAATGTAATGGAATACTATTGTTCTATAAGAAATGATGAGCGGGCAGACTTCAGAAAAAACCTGGAAAGTCTTATATGAACTGATGCTAAGTGAAATGAATAGAACCAGGAGAACATTGTACACAGTAATAACAACATGATGTGACGGCCAACTTTGATAGACTTAGCTCTTCTCAGCAGTACAATGATCTAAGACAATTTCAAAAGACTCATGAGGGAAAATGCTATCCACATCCAGTGAAAGAACTATGGAGACTGAATGCAAATTGAAGCATGTTATTTTTTCTTTTTTTTCCTTTCTTGTGGTTTTCCCCTTTTGTTCTGATTCTTCCTTCACAACATGACTAATGTGGAAATATGTTTAATATGACTGCATATGTATAACCTGTATCAAATTGCCGTATTGGGAAGTAAGAAAAAAAACTTGGAACCCAAAATCTTATACAAGTGAAAGTTGAAAACTATCTCTGCATGTAATTGGAAAAAATAAAATACTATTAAGTGGAAAAAAATAACAATAAAGAGTCAAGAGCAAAAAAAAAAAAAAGAAGAAGAGGCCCCTCCCCTCCAGATGGGCATTTTTTTGAGAATGTAGGTGGAAATTTCTTATCAATAGTTGCCAGCTGCCTCATGTTTAAATCAATTCCCACCTCCTGACAATCTACCCAGTGACATATAAACTCCAATAAGATGGTGCCCTCACGTGGGACAAAAATTGCCAACCACATAGCATGGAAACTCCCACAACCTTGGCCTTCATTTTCATCAAAGCTGATGTCATCTTGGCATCCTTCTTCCACCTCCTCATCATTTAGACCAGGTTGGGGAATCTGCAGCCTCAAGGCCACATGTGGCCTTCTATGCCCTTGGGTGCGATCTTTTAACTGAATTCAAGTTTTACAGAATAAATCTTTTTTATTAAGGAGATTTGTTCTATGAAGTTTGAATTCAGTCAAAGGCCATACTTGAAGACTTAGAGGGCCACATGTGACATTGAGGTTCCAGGTTCCCCACCACAATTTAGACCTTCAACTCTGGATTAGAGGGTATTTGTAAAGGTGACCACAAGTCACTCTATTGAGAGCAAAGTAGAGAGACTTTATCTAGATCACCAAGGAAAATACAGAACAAAAAACTAAAATGAGTATAATTGTACTTGTTCATATGTGAGAAAAATTATTATCTTTCTGTCATATTAATAACCAATTATTAAATTAGGATTAAGGTTTTCCTTTGTATTTCCTCATTCAGTGACGAGGCTCTGTAGGTCATACAGCCAGTCTCTGAAGGACAAGTCTAATAAATGAGATTGGTCTCATCCTTGGGGCACTCAATCTTGGGCAGGACTCCACCCAACTAAAACCTTACTTCTGTTTAGAGTATAAACAGAATATAATCTAGGTGAATTCTAACTGGAAAGCATCAAGTCTATGCCTTTGCACCCCTCCATTGGAGTCTAGGGTAACCTAGCTCTTGAAAGAGAAAACCAATCAGAGTGGGATGGCTAGAGATGGATTCCTTTGTTTAGATTGCTGGAGGTGGCTGAGTCTCATAATCAAGCCATGTTCTCAGCAGGAGGAGCTGGAGTCTTTCAGCCCAGCTCCTCATTAATATGCCCACCCCTGCATTAATTGTTCACCAATTAAGGTTGATTTTCACATTTCAGGGGCATCTCCTTTTCCAAAGGCATTTAAGCATTCAGTGATCTCCTTGGTTGGGGTGTATGTGTTCAGGGAACACTAGTACCTCTGGTGTGAAAGCTGCTGAGCCCTTTTCAGGGCTGCTTTCCACTTTTGGTGTCCTAACCCTCACTTCTGGCTCCAAGAAGCTGTAACATGCACAGCAGCCACAACCTGATAAACCATTTTGTCAGATTGACTAACTGGGTTCAGTTAGGGGGAATTGCTGAGTTAGGGGGGTGTCTACTTCAAGCATGTGAAGACTTCCCCTGGTGGAGTGGGTGGATGAGAACAATCTGTTCCAATGGCCATGAAGGCAACTGAAGCAGGTAACACAAAATGCTTAGAGCTTGGTGAGACATCAAAGCCGCCAAGGTAATCCACTGCATCTTGAGCCATCACCAGTCATCTTGACTGTGTCCTGCCACTGGACTGTGATGACTCTGGAGGAGAGAGTGAGGCCAATGATGTCGTGCAGCTCCACCTCACTTAAATCCAATTTATGCAGGAATCAAAAGACATCACCCATATCATTTTACCATTTTTACCTATCTCAAAGTCCTGTGGCAACAGGCGAGTGATGAAGCAGCAGTTGCTGATACACTGGGAGCTGCAGTCACAACCCTGCACACAATGTGCAAAGATGATTCCACTCACCATCAGTACATGGAATGTGCACACACTTGTAGACAGCACACAATCCTGTAGACCTGAAAGGCGAACAGCTCTCAACCGGTTATCGCATAGCAACCCTGAGTGAAACAAGACTGGCAAATGAAGGTCAGTTTACTGAAGTTGGAGCTGGATACACATTTTTCTGGAATGACTGTAGTGAAAGGGAGCACCATGAAGCTGGTGTAGGTTTTGCAATCAAAACTAATCCAGTCAACAAGCTTGTATGCCTACCAAAAGGAGTGAACAATAGACTCATGACAATGCAAGAAAGCACCATATCACCATCATCAGTGCCTATCTCCCACCATGACAAACCTTTATGAGGTCAAAGAAAAAACTTATGAAGACCTGGAGACCCTTATCATCAATGTGCCAAAAGAGGACAAGCTTATAATTCTGGGTGACCTTAATACTAGAGTACACTTAGACTACCAGACTTGGCAGGGAGTCCTAGGGAGGAATGGAGTTGGAAACGGCAACAGCAAAGGTCAATTACTACAGAAGACTTGTGCATCTAATGGCATTCTCATCACCAACACTGTCCTCCATTTACCTAAATGCAATGAAACTTCGTGGATACACCCTCACAGCAATCATTGGCATTTAATAGACTGTGATTGCAAGGAGAAAAGACAGACAGGATGTGAGAGTGATGAAGGCAATATGTAGTGCAGAGTGCTGGATCATAGACATAGACATCCTCTCCAAGCTAAATATTCACATTCAACAATAGCAGCAGTCCCAAGGCAAAATGACTACCAGAAGAATTAATGTCAACAGAGTAGAGATCTTTTCTCAGAGTTTGTTGCTAATTTGCCAACACACAGTTGGCAACAGTGGAGCAATAAATATGTGGGCAGCTTTCAGTGATTTTGTGTCCAGCACTGCATTTGTTCATCTGGGTCAGAACACTCACAAACATCAAGACTAGTTTGATGAAAATGTTGGGGAAATTCAGAAAATGATAAATGAAAAAATGAGAACTCCACAGGGTTTTTTTTTAAATTAATTAATTAATTTTTAGTTTTCAACAGTCATTTCCACAAGATTTTGAGTTCCAAATTTTCTCCCTATCTCGTCCCTACCCTCACCCCAACATGGCATGCATTCTGAATGCCTCTTCTCCTAATCTGCCCTCCCTTCTATCTTTCTTCACCTTCTCTTAACCACTTCCCCTTCAATTTTCCTGTAGGCCAGGATAGATTTCTATACCCCATTTCCTGTATATCTTATTTCCCAGGTGCATATGAAAAACTATTTTTTTAACTTTTGTTTTTAAAACTTTGGGTTCCAAATTTTCTCCCTTCCTCCCTCCCCACCCACCCTCACTGAGAAGGAAAGCAGCTCAATACAGGTTATACATGTATGGTCGTGCAAAACACTTCCATAGTAGTCATGTTATGAAAAACTAAGTATATTTCCCTTAGCCCTATCCTGCCCCTCATTTTTTTATTCTCTCTTTGACCCTGTCCATTCTTAGAAGTGTTTATTCTGATTACCCCTCCCCCAATCTGCCCTCCCTTCTATCATCCTCCTGCTCACTTGTCCCCTTCCCTCCCTATTTTCCTGTAGAGTAAGATAGATTTCCATACCTAATTAAGTGTGTATATTATTCTGTCCTTAAGCCAAGTCCAACGAGAATACAATTCACTCATTCCCTCTCACCTTCCCCCATTTCCCTTCCAATGTGAAAGTCTTTTCTTGTCTGTTTTTATGTGAGATAATTTACCCAATTCTACCTCTCCCTTTCTCCTTCTCCCTGTATAGTCCTCTCTGACCCCTTAATTTTATTCTCCAGATATCACCTCTTCATCTCCAACTCACCCTGTGCCCTTTATTTATTTTTCTATCTATCTATCTATCTATCTATCTATCTATCTATCTATCTATCTATCTATCTATCTACATACATATAATTTTTTCCCTCCAACTACTCTAATACTGACAAAGGCCTCATGAGTTACAAATATCATGTTTCCATGCAGAATGGAAACAGTTCAACCTTAATAAGTCTCTTATGATTCCTCTTTCCTGTTTACCTCTTCTTGTTTCTCTTGAGTCTTGTATCTGAAAGTAAAATTGTTTATTCAGCTCTGGTCTTTTTATCAAGAATGCTTGAAAGTCCTCTATTCACTTAATATCCATTTTTCCCCTGAAGGATTGTTCTCAGTTTTGCTGGGTAGGTGATTCTTGGTTGTAATCCTATCTACTTTGCCCTCTGGAATATTATATTCCATGCCCACTGGTCCTTTAATGTAGAAGCTGCTAAATCTTGTATCATCCTGATTGTGTTCCACAATACTTGAATTGTTTCTTTCTGGCTGCTTGCAATATTTTCTCCTTGACCTGGGAACTCTGGAATTTGGCTACAATATTCCTAGGAGTTTTCTGTGGGGGTCTCTTTCAGGAGGTGATTGGTGGATTCTTTTGATTTCTATTTTGCCTAGTGGTTCTAAAATATCAGGGCAGTATTCCTTGATCATTTCTTGAAAGATGATGTCTAGGCTCTTTTTTTGATCATGGCTTTCAGATAGTCCAATAATTTTTAAATTCTGTCTCCTGAATCCTATTTTCCAGATCAGTTGTTTTTCCAATGAGATATTTCACATTATTTTCTATTTTTTCATTCTTTTGAATTTGTTTTACAGTGTCTTGATTTCTCATAAAGTCACTAGCTTCCAATTGCTCCATTTTTATTTTTAAGGAAGTATTTTCCTCACTAAGCTTTTGAACTTCCTTTTCCATTTGGCCAATTCTGCTTTTTAAGGCATTTTTCTCCTCATTGGCTTTTTTGACCTCTTTTGCCATTTGGGTTAGGCTATTTTTCAAGGTGTTATTTTTTCCAGTATTTTTTTGGGTCTCCTTTACCAAGCTGTTGACTTGTTTTTCATTATTTTCGTGCATTATTCTCAGTTTTTCCTCTACTTTTCTTACTTGCTTCTCAAAATCCTTTTTGAGCTCTTCCATAGCCTGGGACCAATTCACATTTTTCTTGGAGGCTTTAGATGTAGGAGCTTTGACTTTGTTGCCTTCTTCTGGCTGTATGTTTTGATCTTCTTTGTCACCAAAGTAAGATTCTATGGTCTGACTCTTTTTGCGCTGCTTGCTCATGATCCCAGCCAATTACTTGAGTTATAAACTCTTTGTTAAGGTAGGGGTCTGCTTCCAATGTGGAGAATGTACTGTCTCAAGCTTCAGGGGTTTTGTGCAACTGTTTTCAGAGATACTTGTAGGGACCTGTAAATTTTCAGTTCTTCTAAGGTGCTATAATCAAGGGTGAAGTGTTTACTCCTTTCCTGGCTTGTGCTCTAGTCTATGAGTGACCACAAGCACTCATTTCGATTTTGGAACTGTGAGGAGGATTTCCTCTCCACTGCCTTTACAACTCTACCATGCCTGCGCTCCTCCTTGCTCCAGGACCACCACCCAGAACTGTGGCCTAGATCCAAGCATAGGCAAAGCAAAAGAATCCTGCACCAGCAGAGAGATCCCTGCAATCCCCCTCTGATCAGCCACTTGATTCCCCCTCAGTCTGTGGGCTGGAAGCTCAGGAGGCAGCCACCACCCCAGGGCCACACTCGGGGAGTAGGGCTGGGACCCTGCATCTCTCTCACTACAGACACAAACTTTTCCTACTGACCTTCTAAGCTTTCTTTGCTGTACATGGGTTGAGAAGTCTGGAAATTGCCTCAGCTGCCTGTGATTCAGTCCTCTGAAGCTTGCTCCAGGTTTGCTGAGGCCTGCGTGCCCACGCTGAACTGCGTTCCTCTCCCAGGCCAGAGCAATATACCTTTCTCATCAACCATCCAGGTTGTCCTGGCTGGAAATTTGTTTCACTCTGTCTTTTTGTGAGTTCTGCTGCTTTAGAATTTGTTTAGAGCCATTTTTTACAAGTATGTGGAGGGGTTTGGGGGAGAGCTCAAGCAAGTCACTGCTTTTACTCTGCCATCTTGGCTCTGCCTAGCCACAAGGTTTACCAACAGGATCTTTCATCCATTTCTAAGAAGGCACCATTTAATTCCATCAAAAGTAAAGTACAAGCAAAGCTGAGAGAGATGCAGGATTCTTGGCTCAGTAAGAAGGTAGATGAAATTCAGTTTTATGCTGATGGCAACAATACAAAGCACTTCTATGATGCCTTGAAGGCTATTTATGGGCCAAAGACCTATGGTGCATCTCAACTCCTCAGTGCTAATGGAGCCACATTACTTAATGATAAGGACACAATCCTAGAGAGATGCACTAAACACTTCCATAGTATTCTCAACAGACCAACATAAATCAATGCTGAAGCCACTGACCATTTCCCTCAGGTTGAAGTCAGTCCCTCCCTAGCAAAGTTCCAACTGAGTAAGAGCTTTTGAATGCCATGAAGTTCTTTTGGTGTGCAAAGCACCTGGTGCTGATTTTATTCCAGCTGGGTTTTTAGAAGGTAAGGGATTCATTGCTCATACAAAAGCTGACTAAAATTTTACAGGTTATATGGCAAAAGGAGGTTATCCCCTAGGAGTTCAAGGATGCCTCCATTGTCCATTTCCATAAAGGTAAAGGAAATTGATTGTCCTGTGACAATCACAGGGGGTTCTCTCTCTTAGTCATTGCTGCCAAGATTCTTGCCAGAGTCTTCCTTAATAGGCTGATCCTTTGCCTGGAAGATGGTCTTCTACCTGAGAGCCAGTATGGCTTCAGAAAGGGCTGAAGAATAGTTGATATGGTGTTTGTTGCCTGACAAATCCAGGAGAAATGCTAGGAGCAGAACAGAGTTCCATGCGCAGCATTTATAGATCTGACCTAGGCTTTTGATACTGTCACTCATGCAGGCTTATGGAAAATTATGTCAAAATTTGGTTGCCTGGAGAAGTTCATCAGTGTTGTATGTTAATTTCATGACAGCATTCTTGCCTGGGCTCTGGATAATGCACAATGCTCTCTTGCTTTCCCAGTCACCAATGGAGTGAAATAAGGCTGTGTGATTGCTCCCATGCTTTTTAACATGATGTTTTCAGTCATGTTGTCAAATGCCTTCAATGGAGACAAACAGCATGAAGGTCAGCTACTACATAGATAGTAAATTCTTCAACTTGAAAAGACTACAAGTCAAGAATGAAGTGGAGGGAGTCTTGGTGCATGATTTTCTGTCTGTAGATGATTGTGTACGCAAAGTAGCCTCTGCAGCTGAGATGCAGCAAAGTATGTATCAATTCTCTGCTAATTTTGGTCTAACAAGTAACACCAAGAAAACACAGGTGCTCCATCAGCAATCACCCACACAATCCATATATGGAACCATTGGTTGCAACAAATGTCCAAGTTGTGAGTGCTGTGGATAAGTTTACTTACCTTGGTAGTATACCTTCCAGGGATGCGCACATTGATAATGAGGTTGACACATACATTGCCAGAGCTAGCTTAGTGTTTGGGAGACTCTGAAGGAAAGTGTGGGAGAAAAGAGATATTAGACTGACTATTGTGTGGGACGTGAAGACCCTTACCAATAAATTCTGGAGACTCAGATGTAGCAAAGAGAAAGATTTCTTTATTAGCTTTCTTGAGAAAGGGCTCTCACCTTCCACGTAAAATGTCTCTGGTGGAAGAGTGTAAGGGTGTGCTCAGCAAAGAAAGATTATATAGTCCCTAACCACAACTCCTCCTCCCTAACCCCCTTCCTCTCAGCTCATTGGTGCAAGTGTTGAGGGCACAATCTTTTTGTGGAAATTCTACCCCAGCAACAGAGAACAAAGAAAATTTCTCAAACCTTCCTGGAGACAAGGAAAGGTGGGAAGTTTTTGCAAGAATAAACAGTTTTAGAAGAGGGGGGTGTTATTCCTCCCCACTATGTGCTTAAAAACAAATTTAGGAAAAGGGGGTCTGGTAAAGTACAGGATGTGTTGAAAAGCATGTTTCCTTACAAGGTCAACCAGCTGCAAATGTTTCAATGGAATAAGAAATGATTAACTCTTTGAGGAGGCTTCACTCCTGAGAGATCCTCAGACATCATCTCTCACAATCCCTCCTCTTATCTTTTACTCTTTGAAGTCTCCTCACACCATTCTTGATATGCTTCTTCCACCAAATTGTCTTCTCCGCCCTCAGGCTCATTTCCATCTCCAGGGTCAACCAGGGTCCACCCCTGACCTTTTAAAATCATCAGTCCCATGGGCCCCTCCGCCTTCCCGTCTAATCTGATCATCTTAGACAGGGCGTCTTGAACAGTTCAGTTGGGGGAATTAGCTGCATCATGCAGGGGAGGCACACATGGAGTAATATTATGCCACTAATAGCAATTAGCACAAACCACAGAATTTTATTTCACCAACTTCCTCCAAACCAAGACCACCAAGAAGTATTAAAGGGGGAGGAACAAGTTTGGACAGGGATGTGGACAATTTTTCTAATATCCTTTGTGATTTCTTTTACTACTTTACCATTGTCATCAATCTTTATGTATCACGTGGACAAATTCAGTTTCTCACAGACCCCACCTTCCTCAGCCAGTAGGTAATCTAAAACCAACCGATGTTGCAAATCCAACCAAACCGAAGGTTGGAGTATGGCTTCCCTAGACTGGGTGGCTTGGTCTGCTAGTAGGTCGAGGGCTTTAGTAGTTTGGTTGGTGATAATTTCTACTACAGCTTGGAGTCTAATCAACCTATTGAGTATGTAAATTGGAGTCCTATAACCCCAGCTCCCATCTTGAGCCCAAGTGGCTGGCCCATATGTCTGGATTATCCTTTCTGGGGGCCACTCATCTCCCCATCCATTCACACTCCCAATGCCAGTAATGGAGGTATCCAGAGACCTTTTCTGCCTGTGCTGGCCTAAATCATCATATAACCTTACCCCAAGGTTACCTCCTTCTGTTCCAGAAAGGAGAAAGAATTTGGGGTGGACTAATCCAATATCGCATACTCCAGTCCAATCAGCGGGAAGGTGGGTGTAAGCAGTGAGGCCACAGATCCAGTAATTTCCTCTCAAAGCTGGCTGTTGGTGATGGAACACGGCAGAATAATTCCCCACTATCGGGTAATATTCTCCGTCTCTGGGTCCCAGTGGCCTGCCCTCACTCCCACTGTGAGTCCTACTGGGATAATCTTTAGTGAGATTATCAATCATTGTACTAGTCCCTTATTGCATGGAACTATACAACATCCTACAGCAGTTAACATTCTAACCATCCCTTTAATTAATTATCTATCCCAGAGTTCTCTGCCAACTCCTCAGCTAAAGTGGTTGAAACTTGCAATGCCTTAGTGATAGTTCTATCTGGGGCTGTGCTACTGGGCAACATTTCATCAGGGGATTTTGGAGACTTAAAATAATATGGGAGAAAGTGAACAATACATTGACAAATTAAAAAGGGGGCAGTCACCTTATTAAGTACAGATACAGAGACCCAAAAGTAACATTAAATTGTCGATTTAAAGCTTCAGAAGTCTCTTCTCATACAGCTGTCTGACATTCTGGACATCATCTGGTGAAGTACTCTGGTCCAAGTGCCATTCAGTGTTCAGCAGACTCTTCTCCTGCAGAGATCCTCCTTGTGTTCTCTCTCCTACAAGATTGATCTTAACACAGTTTTAAATTATCTTGCCAATAACCAGGGCAAATAATGAAAGTTAACTCAACTCCCATGTCTCCACTATTACAAGGTCAAAATTGGAACGTTGGCCGATTTCCCCATGCGAGCTAGTCCCTGCCTTGAGAGCCTGGCCCATATGGCCCATCCCCTACAAACCTGGTCTTTAGCCTAAAGAAAGCCTGGGTTAAAAATTTTTTTTTAAATTTCTAATTGAAGTCCTGATATATGAAAGAGTACCTCATTAATTCCAAATCAATACAGATTTTAAATGAAAATCTGCTATCATAGTCTTACAACCAAATATACCTCACTAGTTATTTAACAGTTTCAAATTATCTCATCTTTATCACTAAAAGGCCCATTGCAGTTCAAGAGTTACCTTAACACCATTTCTACCTCATAATGGTCCCTCAAATTTTACAATCTAAGAGTTTTAGAAATACAATACTATTTAGAAATATAGTAATAACTTAAACAATAAAATTCAGATAACATCAATTGCATTTTGAAATTATCATATATAGAAATGATTACTCTTATTACTCTTAGTAGTTTTAACAATTACATTAACTAATAATGTCACATCTCATAACAACCTTTTTTTTTGGAACAGTAAACTTAAATCCAATCAGATCCGAATTTATAATCACTAATGAGAAACATTTAAAAACATTTTTGTTTTAAATTCAATGCTCTTGGCCCTTTAAAAGGAAATATTTTCCACAAATTTATATATTCCCTTAAAAAGACACATGGTGACAATTCCTGCTCTAAATTCTCCTTTTCTCTCCTACTTAAGGGAGCAAAAAAAAAGTCCCAGTCCTTTTTAGCAGCTTATCAGATAGAACCACCCTCTTGAGAATCTCAGGCTTCAGCAATTTGAATCAATGTTAACTGGACATAATCAATTTTCTCCCTTTAGGCAGAAAGCCTCTAGAGTTCCAATAAGTAATTGAACAGCCCAGTTTATGTAACAATCTCCAATCACAATAAGCTGCAAAATTTTCATTTTCAATTCTTCTACCCAAAGCAGAGTCAAACTTCCTCACATTTTTAAAACTCCTTGAGGTCACCCAGAGCCAATATCCAAGGGTGGCTTACCTCAAAACACCCTTCCCCCACCCAAAATTACACTCACCAAGGCTGGAGTAGCTTTGAACTCTGAAGGGACATAAGAATTGCAAATCCAGAGAAAGGCATTCTTCCCCCCTTTCCCCAAATAAAGTTAAACACTTTGCCCCTATACCAGACACACTGGTGGGAGGGATAAGTCCTTGTCAGTAAAGGCTGCTTGCTAAGATTCTCTCTGCCTTTTTCATTCTAATCTCAATCTCCCCCAGAAAGCCTGAGATAGGAGCTCTTTCCCACTGTTACTTTTCCAATCTCAGACCTCAAAAATTACCCCAAATTTTTTCTGGCAGACACAGAACATCAAAAGACAGGCAGACAGACAATATGCACATGACTCTTAATTCTAACCTTGACCGGTCAAAAGAAAATCATTTTGCCCCACGGTCCCCTTTGAATGGGTTCTGAGGTTTTTTTTTGTTGTTGTTGTTTTGTTTTGTTTTTTTACTTGACTTGAGAATATACCCATTGCTGTCAGGGCTATAGTGACCAGCATAACCTTTTTCTTCTTGAGAGGCCTCTCTCTTATCATTTACATACAAATTTAGACTTTAGTGCCAAACAGTATAATACATTCAATACTGACTTAAGCATTAAATTAAAAGCATCACATTCCATTTAAAATATTACCAGAATGAATTAAATTACCTTTTGGTTGTGTTCTGGTACACAAAAACTTTTCTCTTTTATGTGAGGCAGGAAAGATTAAGTGCTACCTCTCTTTTTGATCTGAGGGGGAAAAGTTTCCCTTTTCTTTCTTGTCTTTCCCTCCACATTCAAAACTTGGCCAGAGTTAGAATGTAGAGAGAGAGCGTTTTTTTCGTTTTTTGGTTTTTTTTCCAACAATTCTTCAAAAGTTTCCAACTCTTTTACTCTCAAACCCTCTGTTCACACTGTTCGTGCAAATAGCTTATACTTTTCTTTCTACCCACACTTCTCTCATTCCTACATGCTTAAACTTTCTTGCCTTTCCTTCTGATGGACTTTGATTAAAGTCCCTTTAAAACTGAACATATCTTATTTCTTTCTAATCCTGATCTGACACTTCGAGGATCCTTGTTGACTTGCCTTTTGCCAAACATCCTAAATAAAAAAGTATTTTTCTCTTTTTCTCTCTCTCATCCACCCGCTCCTCTGACACTGCTGTAATCAGGGAGGGAGAGGGGGAGAGAAAGAAAGAAAACATTTTTCCAAGTAATAAATCCAGCTGCAGCTCTTAGAACCTACCTTGCTGGCTGCATTTTTACATCTTTCAGGGTTTCAGATTACACAGACAATCACTCGCACAGACATATGACAGACAGAAACAAAGTCATGAAACAAATCCTGTTTTTTTTTTGTCCCTTTGTTTTGATAGTGCACTCAATTATTCAATCTGTTCCCTATATTTTGGACGTTCATCCCAATTACTAAGTCTAGATCCCAAGGGACTATCAGCCAGCACATCAGGCAACTTTTCCTTGTCTCCACCTGATTTTGAATTTGTTTTCCCCATCCTCCCGGATGGCCACTTTACCAACTCAAAGAGTCTAGGTGGGTTCGTAGGGCTTCCCCTCACAACACTTCAGTTCCCTTGGACCTCTCTGCTTAGACTCCGGGGTCACCCAGAGGGTTGCCGTTCCAGTACTGCGGTGCCTTATGGGCCTCCCAGCTTAGGTTCCAAGCCTTCCCGGACTGCTTACCTGGGTCTGTGCACACAAACTTACATGATCGAAAATTTCTTTCACTTCACACGGGTGGCCCCAGTGGGCTTCTGATTACTGGTGCTGCAGCATTTTTGTTTTGCTACTCTGAGATCTCCCTTTGGGCTTTTCTCTCCTCAGGGGAGAATCCCAAACCAGCTGAGAGCTGGAGGACAGCAGAAAAGTCTGGCATGATGCCTACCCCAAAATTTAAGTTGGGGGAGTCCCCAAAAAGGGGGTGCAATCCTGGACTATCCCCAAAACTGTGTGGGATGTGAAGACCCTTCCCAATAAATTCTGGAATCTCAGATGTAGCAAAGAGAAAGATTTCTTTATTAGCTTTCTCTAGAAAGGGCATCCTCCGTCCACCTAAAATGGCTCTGGTGGAAGAGTGCAAGGGTGTGCTCAGCAAAGAAATATTATATATATCCTTAACTGCAACTCCCCCTCCCTAACCCCCTTCCTCTCAGCTCATTGGTGCAAGCCTTGAGGGTACAATCTATTTGCAGAAATTCTACCCCAGCAACAGAGAACAAAGACAGTTTCACAAACCTTCCTGGAGACAAGGAAAGGTGGGAAGTTTTTGCAAGACTAAACAGTTTTAGAAAGGGGGGTGTTATTCCTCCCTGCTACGTGCTTAAAAACACATTTGGGAAGGGGGGGGTCTGGTAAAGTACAGGATGTGTTGAAAAGCATGTTTCCTTACAAGGTCAACCAGCTGCAAACGTTTCAATGGGATAAGAAATGATTAACTCTTTGAGTAGGCTTCATTCCTGAGAGATCCTCAGAGATCATCTCTCACACTAGCAAGCTGTAGGTCTACAGAGCCATTGTGCTGACCTCATTGTTGTATGTCTGTGAATCCTGGACAGTATACCAATGTCATGCCAGGAAACTGAATTGCTTTCATTTGAATTGTTTTAGGAAGATTCTGAAGATCACCTGGCAGGATGAGATACCAGAAACTGAGATCCTTTCTCAAACTATACTGCCAAACATTCAAACTCTGCTGCAGAGAGCATAACTATGATGGATTGGCCATGTTGTTCGAATGCAAAATGAACGCTTGCCAAAAAGACCATTTTATGGAGGACTCTCACAAGGCAAGAATTCACATGTGGTCAGAAGAAATGATACAAGGATACTCTCAAGATCTTTCTTAAGAGCTTTGTAATTGATTGTGTGACATGGGAGACACTGGCATAGGACCTCTCAGCATGGCATGCCCACATCCAAGAAAGTGTTATGCTCTATGAGCAAAGCAGAATTAAATTATATCAAAAGAAATGAGAGATGCACATATTGGCATGGCATGGCATGATTCCAAAGCCATCCTGATCATTGTAAAACTAACAGTTGTAATGATCAGAAAATAGTACATGTAAAAGATTTATAATTGAATGGGTCTATTCTTTCACCTAATTCTATTTTCTGCACACTTTCAGTGAATGTTTTTAAAGTATTCATCCTGTAGTCCATCAACTGCATGAAAATCCTTATTAATAGCAGTTGTACCACAGGGGTAGCTTGTTTTCTTGCTCACAAGAAGTAGATAAAGGTGCTAGAAGACTTGACTATGAGGGAATTCCTTTGCAAAGCTTGACTCTTGAGGCCTGAATTTCTCCATCTAGGATTTGGGTTCATTTAGTATTTTTAAGTGAGCTAGAAATTCAATATGAGTTAATAGTTTAAAATAGTTGCAAAATAAAAAAGCTAATTTGATCTTAAGATACATTAAGGGATGAATTAATGAGGAAACATCCCTGTGCAAGGCTCAGGCCAGCAGGAGCCAAACATTCAAGTACAAAGACTTGGTGAGTAGGAAAAGAAGCTCGGGTAAGTGCCCCTTTTGCTCCAGCAAGAGAACTCAACATTTTTTTTTAAGTCAGGAAATAGATGAACACCCTGAGCAAAAAGCAGAAATGGAAAATGACCATAGATTGTTATTTTGGGGAAAGAGAAGATGAAGGTCTAAATTCATGAGGACAACATTGTCAATATACCCACATCTGAAACCTCAAAGGGGAATATGAACTGATCTCAAGCCCAAAAAGCCTTCTTGGAAGAGCTCAAGAAGGATTTTAAAAGTCAAATAAGAGAGGTAGAAGGAAAATTGGGAAAAGAAATGAGAGGTATGCAAGAGAGAGTCAATAGTTTGGAAAAGGAAGGAAAAAAATTAACTGGAGAGAACAATTCCTTAAAAAGTAGAATTGGCCAAATGGAAAAGGAGGCACAAAAACTCACTGAAGAGAACTCCTTAAAAAGAAAAATGGGCCAAATAGAAAAGGAGGTACAAAATCTAATAGAAGAAAACAACTGTTTAAAAATTAGAATGGGGCAAGTGGAAGCTAATGACTCTATGAGAAAGCAAGAATCAGTGAAACAGAAACAAAAGAATGAAAAAATACAAGAAAACATAAAATACCTTATTGGTAAAACAACTGACATGGAAAATAGATCCAGGAGAGATGATTTAAAAATTATTAGTCTACCTGAAATACATAATGAAAAAAAGAGCCTGGACAGCATCTTTCAGGAAATCATCAAGGAAAACTGCTCTGAGGTCCTAGAACCAGAGGGTAAAATAGTAATTGAAAGAATCCACCTCCTGAAAGAGATCCCAATTTGAAAATGCCAATTACAAAATTACTAGATCAAAGAGAAAATACTGCAAGCAGCCAGAAAGAAAGAATTTAAATACCATTGAATCACAGTCAGTATTACAGAGGACCTTGCAGCTTCTACATTAAAATATCAAAGGTTGTGGAATTCAATATTCTGTGGATGGCAAAAAAACTGGATTACAACCAAGGATCAACTACCCATCGAAACAGCACAATCTTCCAGGGGAAGAGATAGACATTCAATGAAATAGGTGACTTACAAACTTTCCTGATGAAAAAACCAGAGCTCAATAGAAAATTTGACCTTCAAATACAAGACTTAAGAGAGTCATTAAAAGGTAAACAGGAAAGAAAACAACAACAACAATAACATATTATTAAGAAGGGCAAACTTCTTAAGGGAAGACAGCTGTAACTTTTAAGAACTGCAATGCCATTATGACATTTAAAAGGGGGTATACTTAGACAGGAAGCATGAGTTTAAGTTGACCTGGATGTGATGGTAAAAAAATCTAATTAAGTGGTGAAAATGAATTTTACTGGGAGAAGAAAGAGGTGGCAGACAAGGATATATTACATCACATGAAAAGGCTCAAAAACCAAATACAGTAAAGAGAAAAAAGGGAAAGAGATAAACATTATTTGAACTTTACTTTCATCAGATTTAGTTCAGAGAGGGAGTAACATAATCAGTTAGGTACAGAAATCTAACACCCTATAAGAAGAAGAAAGGGTAAAGGGAAAAGAAAAGGGAGGGGGCTAATAGAAGGGAGGGCAAACTGAGGCAGTGGTTGAAAGCAAAACTCTACTGAGGAGGAAAAGGGAGAAAGGAGAGAAAAAAGTATAAATGGGGTGGGGAAGGGGAATAGGATGGAGAGGAAGACACACATAGTAATCATAACTGTGAATGTGAATGGGATGAACTGTCTCATAAAAACAAAATGGATAGCAGAATGGATTAAGAGCCATAATCCTACAATATGTTCTTTACAAGAAATACATTTGAAACAGAGGGATACACATAGAGTAAAGGCAAAAAGCTGGAGCAGAATATACTATGCTTCAGCTGAAGTAAAAAAAAAAAGCAGAGGTAGCTATCCTAGTCTCAGAAAAAGCAAAAGCAAAAATAGATTTAATTAAAAGAGATAAGGAAGGAAACTACATCCTAGTAAAAAAAAATACCATAGATAATGAAGTAATACCATTACTTAACATATATGCACCAAGTGGTATAGCAGCCAAATTCTTAAAGGAAAAAGTTAAGGGAAATACAGGAAGAAATAGACAGCAAAACTATACTAGTTGGAGACCTCAACCTCCCTGTCTCAGAACTAGATAAATCAAACCACAAAATAAACAAGGAAGAAGTTAAGATCAATAGAATCTTAGAAAAGTTAAAAGTGGCTGACCTTTGGAGAAAACTGAATGGGGACAGAAAGGAATATACCTTTTCTCAGTGGTACATGGCACCTACACAAAAACTGACCATGTACTAAGGTATAAAAACCTCATAATCCAATGCAGAAAGACAGAAGTGCATCCTTTCCAGACCATGACGCAATAAAAATTACATGTAATAAAGTGCCATGGAAATATAGATTAAAAAATAATTAGAAACTAAATAATCTAATCCTAAAGAATGATTGGGTCAAACAACAAATCATAGAAACAATAGCTTCATCCAAGAGAATGACAATAATGAGACAACACACCAAAACATATGGGATGCAATGAAAGCAGTCTTTAGGGGAAGTTTTATATTTCTAAATGTTTATATGAATAAAATAGAAAAAGAAGAGATCAATAAACTGAGCATGCACCTAAAAAATCTAGAAAAACAACAAATTGAAAATCCCCAATTAAATACTAAATTAAAAATTTTGGAAACTAAAGGACAGATTAATAAAATTGAAATTAAGAAAACTATTGAACTAATAAATAAAACTAAGAGCTGACTTCATGAAAAAAACAATAAAATAGGTAAACTTTTGGTTAATTTGATTAAAAAAGAAATAAGAAAGCCAAATTATCAGCATCAAAAATGAAAAGGGTGAATTCACCACCAATGAAGAGGAAATCAAAACAGTAATTAGGAGCTATTTTGCCCAACTATATGCCAATAAATTTGACAATCATTGAAATGGATGAATATTTACAAAAATATAAATTGCCCAGATTAAAGGAAGAGGAAATAAAATACTTGAACAGTCCCATTTCAGAAAAAGAAATTGAACAAACCATCAATAAAGTCCCTAAAAAAAATCTGCAGGGCCAGATGGATTTACCAGTGAATTCTATCAAACATTTAAAGAACTAATTCCAATACTATATAAACTATTTGGTAAAATAGATGAAGGAGTCCTACCAAATTCTTTTTATTGTACAAATATGGTGCTGATACCTAAACTGGGAAGAGCCAAAACAGAAAGAAAATTATAGGCCAATTTCTCTAATGAATATAGATGCAAACATTTTAAATAAAATATTAGCAAAGAGATTACAGCAACTTATCTTGAGGATAATACACTATGACCAGGTAGGATTAATACCAGGAATGCAGGGCTGGTTCAATATTAGGAAAACTATCAGCATAATTGACCATATCAACAACAGAACTAACAGAAATCATATGATTATCTCAATAGATGCAGAAAAAGCACTTGACAAAATACAACACCCATTACTATTAAAAACACTAGAGAGCATAAGAATAAATGGAGACTTTCCTAAAAATGATTAACAGCCTCTATCAAAAACCATCAGCAAGCATTATATTCAATGGGGATAAGCTGAAAGCATTTCCAATAAGATCAGAGTAAAAACAAGGATGTCCGTTATCATTACTGTTATTTAATGTTGTGCAAGAAATGTTAGCTGTAGCAATTAAAGAAGAAAAAAAGGAAGGAATTAGAATATGCAAAGAAGAAACAAAGCTATCATTCTTTGCAGATGATGTAATGGTATATTTAGAGAATCCTAGATAATCAAGTAGAAAAATACTTGAAATAATAAACAAATTTAGCAAAGTTGCAGGATATAAAATAAACCCACAAAAATCATTGACATTTCTATGTATTACTAACAAAACCCAGCAGCAAGAGATAGAGAAATTCCATTTAAAATTACTGTAGACACTACAAAATATTTAGGAGTCTACCTGCCAAAACAAAACCAGGAACTATATGAACATAATTACAAAACACTTTTCACACAAATAAAGTCAGATTTATATAATTGGAAAAATATCAGTTGCTTATGGGTAAGCTCAACTAATATAATAAAAATGATAAATCTACCTAAATTAAGTTTCTTATTCAGTGTCATACCAATCAAACCACCAAAAATTATTTTATAGAGCTAGAAAAAACAATAACAAGGTTCATCTGGAAGAACAAAAATTCCAGAATATCAAGGGAACTAATGAAAAGAAATACAAGTGAAGGTGGCCTAGTTGTACCAGATCTTAAATTGTACTGTAAAACAGCAATCATCAAAACTACTTGGTACTAGCTAAGAAATTGAGTGGTGGATCAGTGGAATAGGGTAGGTATGCATGACACAATAGTCAATGACTATACTAATCTACTATTTGATAACTCTAAAGATTCCAGTTTCTGTGATAAGAAATCACTATTCAACAAAAACTTCTGGGAAAACTGGAAAAGAGTACAGCAGAAAGTAGACATAGACCAAAATTTTACACCATATACCTAGATAAAGTCAAAATGGGTACATGATTTAGATATAAAGAGTGATACTATAAGCAAACTAAAAGAGCAATGAATAGTTTACCTTTCAGATCTACGGAGAAGGAAAGAATTTATCACCAAACAAGAGACAGAGAACATTATGAAATGCAAAATGGGTAATTTTCATTACATTAAGTTGAAAAGTTTTTACACAAATAAAGCCAATGCATCCAAAATTAGGAAGGAAGCAGAAAACTAGGAAAGAATTTTTATAACCAGTGTATCTGATAAAGGCCTCATTTCTTAAATAGAGAACTGAGTAAAATTTATAAGAATGCCAATCATTGCCAATTGATAAATGGTCAAAGGATATGAACAGGCAGTTTTCAGATGAAGAAATTTAGTTATTTATAGTCACATGGAAAAATGTGCTAAATCACTCTTGATCAGAGAAATGCAAATCAAAACAACTCTGGGGTATCACATCACACCTATCAGATTGACTAACATGACAAAACAGGACAATGATAAGTGTTGGAGAAGATGTGGGAAAATTGGAACACTAATGCATTGTTGGTGAAGTTGTAAAATGATCCAACCATTTTGGAGAGTAATTTGGAACTATGCTCAAAGGGCTATAAAATTGTGCATACCCTTTGATCTAGCAATACCATTTCTATGTCTCAAAGAGATCATAAAAATGGGAAAAGGGCCCACATGTACAAAAATATTTATAGCCACTCTTTCTGTGGTGGCAAAGGATTGGAAATTGAGGGGATGACCATCAATTGGGGAATGGCTGAACAAGTTGTGGTATATGAATGTAATGGAATACTATTGTGCTGTAAGAAATGATGAGCAGGCAGACTTCAAAGAAAAAAAAAAACTTGGAAAGACTTACAATGATGCAGAGTGAAATGAGTAGAACCAGGAGAACATTACATGCAGTAACAGCCACATTATGGGGTAACTAACTTTGATAGACTTGGCTCTTCACAGCAATGCAAGAATCTAAGACAACTCCAAAAGACTCATGACGGAAATTGCTATCCACACCCAGAGAAAGAAATGTGTAGTCTGAATGCAAATGGAAGCATACTATTTGCTCTCCTTTTCCTTTGTTAGTTTTATTACTTTATTCTCGTGGTTCTTCCCATTAGTTCTAATTGTTCTTTACAACATAACCAATGGGAAAATCTGCTTAACATGAATGTATATGTAGAGCCTATATCAGATTGTATGCTGCCTTGGGGTGGAAGGGTTGAGTAGAAGTGGGAAAAGGAGAAAATTTAAAACTCAAAACCTTGTATAAGTGAATGTTGAAAACTAAAAATAAATTAATTATCAAAAAAAGAAAAAAGAAAAATCATTGGCATGTGGCTAAAATCCCTGTTGCCAAACTACTATTTTATTTCATACACAAATTCATTCCCTCATCTAGACTTCAACTTTGTTTTGTCTTTCTACTGGAACTCAATATAGTATCTTTTAATCTAGGTAACGATATTTTGATCCAATATTGGACAGATAGGTTTCTAAGCTATTTGCTATGTGTGTTCATTGTGGAACTGGTATTTGGTGGGAAAGGGGGTCAAACCTCGAATACAGAGCTTGTGGCCCCCTTTCCCCTCAGAAATGGCAAAATGATCAGAAGTTAGCTCAAATTCCATCATATCACCTAGATGACTATTTAATTATTTCCTGAGCAAAATGAACACACACACACACAGAGTTTTTGTTGTTGTTTGGAAGTGTATGAGACTTTAAAGCACATCTAGTCTGATGTTGAGGAATATGAAGTGATTTACCCAAAGTCAGACCTCTTGTAATTGGCAGACCTGCACTTCAAACCCAGTCTTCTGACTCCAAGGGTATGGCTGTTTTCACTACACACCACAGGTTTGCTAAGCGGAATCACTTCACAGTTCTTACAGGAATCCTAATCCTTTGAATACAAAGACTCTAAAGTAAACAGTATTTGTATGATGGAATGTAGTTCATATCAAACTCTTTACTTTCTGGGATCTGTATAACCACAGAAATGTCCCTTGGTTTCATCCTTAGAGAATTCAAAGTGACATTCCTTACCGCATAATCTCTTTCTGGGCAGCTGATCTCATTTTTTGTGAAGTGGATTCTTCTAACAAATCTTTCCTTGTGCCCCTGCAGAAACTGCAGAGGTTTTATTTTCCTTACTTCTTTATTCTTCTCCTCCTGTAGCCTTTATGATAAGACAAAGTCAACATACCAGTAGTTCCTATTTTTTCTCCTTATTACTCCTTCCTATTATTTTTTGTATAACATCCTGACCCACCTAATTCTTCAGCTTTTTCTCAGTTCCCTTATTCTGTGAAATTCCTTTCCAGTTGCAGTTGATTCAACAATCATTATTGGGCAATGGGGTGGGGTTAGAACCTGGCCTCAGCACATCCAAACTCTGATAGTTTGCTGGTCCTATTACTACTGTAACTCTTGCCCTAAGGCATGTTGGTATGGGACTATCTCTTTATTGGAGACAGGATGGCAGTACTTGGTGAGAGGCAAGAGAGCTTCAGTTCTCAAAGAGTCTTTGAGACTCTTCACGGCCAATGTCCTTTGGGGATTCATCGAGCTGTAAGTCCCCTTTAGGACTCTTCAAGTGTCCAGTCTCTTCAGGTGCTTCTGGCTTCCAGCTTTAAGAAAGATGATGGAAGAGGTAAACCTTACTTCAGGTTGCTGAAGGAAAAGACTCTGGGGAAGACATGAGAACTAGCAATATCCATCGTGATCCTAGTCCCAGCTTGTTGTGCTAGAGACTAAAGGGAATTTCTCCTTGGGTGAGATCCAAGACTGTCATTTGGTTAAGCTATTACCTCACTTTCAATGGGAGAGTACTTCACTCTGCATTGTCTGGTATATATTCTCCTATATAGACTTCTGATTTCTGTTTTCCTTTTGTTTGGATAGATAGGTGTCTTAGCTAATTGATAAGTATGTTCATTGTGGAACTGGTATTTGGTGGGAAGGGATGTCCAACCTGGAATATAGAGCGTGGGGTCCCTTTACCCCATAGAAATGACAGAGTGATTAGAAGTTAGCTTGAATCTCATTATATCCCCTAGACTAGCAGTGGATAACCTGTGGCCTCAAGGCCACAACAAATCCCCTTAATAAAAGGATTTGTTCTGCAAAACTTGGATTCAATCAAAAGACTGTACCCAAGGACCTAGAAGACCACATGTGGCCTCAAGGCTGCAGGTTCCCTACCTCTGTCCTAGATGAACAATATTTAAGTGAACAGATAGACATACTTCTAGCCTGATACCCTCTTTACCTGAGGAAAGCAGAGTGGTCTCTAGCCCCAGTTTCCTGTTTCCTCTCCTAAACGCTAAAGTCTCACTTGGAGATGGATGGAGAAGAGGAGTAGGGAGAAGTGTCTGGCTTCAGACACTTGTTGTATGACCCTGGGCAAGTCACTTAATGTCTGTTTGACTCAATATCCTCAACTGTAAAATGGAGATAATGCATCTACCTCATATACTTGCTGTGAAGATTAAATGAGATAATATTTGTAAAAAGTGCTTAGCACTGTGCCTGACACAGAATAGGTCCTACATAAATGCTTATTCCCTTCCCTTCTCTTTTATTCCCTTCCCTTCATTTCCCTTCTCACACCTTAAAGTGTCCCCTTTCAAGTCCTTAGCAGTCTTGCTTGAACTTATAATAGCTATTGTAATAAGCAACTTACTTTCCATGTTCCAATACTCCCCATGTTCAGTGGGGAGTTACTCACAGGTGAGTAACAACATCAAACAATAACAAAACAACTTAATGTAGTAGAAAGACAACAAGTCTTAGAGTTAGGAGGATCTGGGTTCAAATCTCAACTTTCTCACAGATTGTCTATGTGACCCCGGGGAAATTTCTTAACTTCTCAGCAATACGTTTAACTATCTAAGACAATAAGTTGTCAAATAGTTACTGGTTTATATAGGTAGAAGAACTCTTAGGAGTGAAATCACAGGTATGGGGAAAAAGAACAGCAATAATAATATAACTGACATTATTTAGCACTTTATAGAGGCAATATGCAGTATAGTAGATAAAGTCTTGGGCTTGTTATCAAGAAAACCCAGGTTCAAATCTCACCTCTGGCACTACTAAGTCCTAGGTTAATTGCTCTCCTTTGGTAGAGGGAATTTACCAAGCCATTGTTTTTCTGTGATGATGAATAAACATATAAGAAAACTTTAAATGTTGTAAATACTTTACACACAGTATCTTTATGAAATGGGTATCATAAGACAACTATTATTTTCATAAGAGAGATGACAGCATGAAGTTGCTACACAAGCCTGACTTTTCACTTAAATTCTGCCACTAGTAGCTACATTATCTTGGATAAATCATTCTACCTCCCTGGAACTTAGTTTCCTCATCTATACAATGAGGGGATAGACTACATGACCTCTAGCATCTCTTCCAACTCCAATTATCTATTAACATATGAACTGCCGTCTTTTGAGACAAGTCCAGGACACAGAGGTGAAAACAATGACAAAGTCTATCAAAGGTAGCTGTAATAGGAAGAAATCAAGAGATAAATTTCCATGTGCACTGATATGAGCTGGTATTGAGTTTGTGTTGATCTGTTAAGTCATGTTTGTCAACATTAGATTAGGATAAAAACACACATTTACTTTCTCCAACAAATTAGAAACTTGTTCACCTCAATACAATCATATTTAAACACAAAGTAAAAAAAGACAAATTCTCTATTCCATTTTTACTTGTTCTATGACTCTCAGTCTCTTCTAAGAAAACATAATGGAATATTTATGTGGTTCCTGGATGGATTGAAAATCATAGCTTTTGGTATTTATTATAGCTTGTGAAAGATTATGATTCTTGTCTTTCCTTTGACTACTCTATTTCTAATTCAGAATAAATCCCTGTCCTTTCAGGCCACTGATCAAAACTGGCATCTGTTCTGTATATTAGTTGTCAAATTGTTTGATACCCAGTTTATTTCATTCTAGGGCCATATGAGCTCTCCCTTCAGACTTATGCTTGTCTAGCAACTATTTGGATGATTGTTCATCCATGCACAGATTGACAAGGTATTTGTATCACCATTTTTCAGGAGATTGTATCAAAACACAAATCTGCTTCAGTGAATGCCCAAGCCACTGAAGACTTGAGATGATTTAGAAAAATATTCTTATTGAAAAGTTTATGCAACTAAATTTGGTGTTCACAAAAGTGAAGGACTGCTAACTCATGGACAAAATGTAAATACACACTATGAAAATCTCTACTTCATTCTTTCTAATGTATGTAAGCTTTATCTCTAGAATTCAAGGACTGGAGGCCCAAGAGAGACCTTTTACAATGAACTGAGAGACTTTTTGAGTCCATTTGTGATTAAGGTAGATTAATGTTCACTAACTTCTGAGATAATAATAATTCATTTTTGCTTATAACATAAATATAATAACCTAACTCTCAAAGGATGAGATTTTGGCCCATAAATTAAGGGGGTAGAAGTTGTTCTGCAGGAGTAAGGGGGGTAAATCTCAAAGTAAAAGACTATAACTTGCAAAATGAATGCACAACTGGTATTATTTTATAGAACTGGTTGGTTCAGGAGACCATCATCTCATCTACCTCAACCTTGCTCCTGTCAAGAGATGCTATGAATTGAAACCTAATCAGACAAGATGAAGAGAAACCAATTGCAGATTCTTAATCAAAATTTGCATTGAAATTTGCATAGAAATGAATGAAGATAAGTGGAAGGAGTTATTTATATCTTTGAAACGTAGAAGATGATGGTAAGAAAACTAGATCTACTTGTAGATATTGAACTGAATCTTAGTGTTTGGTTTCAGTAGAATAAATGTATTGGGGCAGGATGTGTGGGTCCTGTTTGACATGACCCAGCAATGCCAGGGTCCTGAAATTGGCAGAAAATTCAAAAGATAAGTGTCAACTCTGAGTTTGTATAGTGTGACAAAGTTAACTACTTTGAAGCAAAGCTTATAGTTCCAGTTAGATTCACTGAGTGATTTACTTGTATAAATACAGGTCAAATCTTTTTGCCCCATCCGCCAACACAGAATGACATTTAGGGTTTTGATCAAGTGAAAACATGTACACAAATAATTTCAAATGAACTAGATGTGAAAAAGCAGGTCTGGAATATCCAGTTCTGTGAAATATTCGTTTTAATTCCCCTATAGAACACATTCTTAATGCTAAGATTTCTACCTTCCATTTTGAGTAACATACTGAACATGTTGAAATAATCCTAAATATGTTTTAAGTGATTATATGAAACATGGAGAGCTCTTGATCATTCATGTAATGTGAATTTTCTTTCTGTTTCTATCTCTTCTATTCCAGGCTGACTGCCTATAGACCACTTAACAACCTGCTATACCTCCATCATAAACCTTACAAGAATTGGAGCCGATCAATGCTAAGTGAAATGTAGAAGACTGAATGAAGAACTAAGCAGAGGTTTAGGAATTATCAGCAGATTTTAATTATTAGTCTTGCCTATTACCCTGCATAATCAGTGAAAAAGAAACATTGTATCTGGAGTCAGAAGTACTGGGTCCTAGTTTTCACTTTTCTACCTACTTGCTGTGTAGTTTTGGAAAAATTTACTTAAAATCTCTGAGCCTCATTTGCCTTATCTATAACATAGGGACACTAAAAAGTACCATGTTTACAAAGGGCAAATGAAATTATGTTATTAAACTGTACTTTGAAAAATTATTAATTATGAAACAAATGGAAGCTATGATTGTAAGATTATGGTAATGATTTTAGTTCTAGAGTCACATCTTGATTGGTCTTACAGCTTCTGACTACTCCTTGGAATCATGCTCTTGAAAACCACCACAAACTTTTGGTATAAAATGAATATTTTTAGCCATATACACAGCACTTTGAGGTTAAATTTTATGAAAGGCAGCAAATACTATTAGAACCTTACTTTTTAAATTCTTTGAAAACTATGTTGTGCTATTGCTCTGGCTAGAAATTGCCAAAAAACTAATGTTTTCACAAATGCCCATCAACAAATAAAAAATCCTGTTTGCAAGATGGGGAAAGAGGAAGGAGAAGAAAAGCAGGAATAAAATCTGAGCCTAGGCTGCTACCACCAATAACCCACTGCTTTGTGGCTTTCTGTTGGGCTGAGATGATGAGCCTCAACTACTTAATTTAGGGTAAGATTAAGTTATAAGGGTTTGTGCTTTGCTTCAAGAACATTATTTAAAACAAAATCTAATCAGTGAACAGAGTTTTCTGCCTTATACAAAAATCCCACAATGTCAGCTAAATTTCACCAGAAATCTCAATTATGACTTCCTTGATAGTCCTAAGAGCATAAGGTATTCTCAAATACTTGATTAAATGACACTTTTTTAACCAAATTACACAATGTTGCATTCTGCAAACATTCTACTATACTTCCATTATTGTGAAGAATTGATAGTTACTTTACAGAAACATGTTGAATTATCACATAAAATAATATTAGGATTTCAATGATAATTGCATTCCCCACAAGGCATTATAGTTTGAAGGGGAAACTAGTGTCCAAGAATCAAGGGACTTGAATTGACAACATGCCTAAGTTGTCTTAAACTCCTTTTGTACTCTGATATTCCCATATATAAAATGGTATAGGTCTCATTTTCCTTGTCATTATTTGGTCCAGACCTGTTATTCCATCATTGTGCAGAACTCTTATAAAGAACCTCTCTTCTCCAATTTACCGTGTAAATTCCTGTTTTAGAGAGTTGCTTGGGACACTGAGAGGTTAACATATTTGCCCATAGTCATACATCTAGTAGTGTATCAGGTGCAGAATTTTACTCAAATTTTCTTGACTCCAAGGAACACTTGGCCAATTAGCATGCTTTACCTTGACTGTCCTTCACCCCTATACCGTACTATTCTTTAATTCTTAGAATCCCCAGTTTCCTTCAAGGTTCAGTTCACAAGCTACCTTCCATGTTAAACTTTTTTTTTTTCTGATGGAGGGAAAAATACTGTCTCTGTAGTCATAAGACAATAGCCCATATCCCAACTCTGATATTAATTGTATGACCTCAAACAAGTCACTTAACCTCCCTAGGCCTCAGTTTCCTTATCTCAGTTTCATCAACTGGCAGTATGAGTGTGAACTATATCACCTCTGAGGTCTCTTCCAGCCTGAGATCTAAAATCTTAAAGTGAAATCTCTATAGCTATTAGTGTCTTCTCCCCTAAATTACCTTATGTCTATTTTGTATATTTGTATATATAATATATGCATGTATGTTGTGTGTATAATACACATATGTATGTATGTAATAAATGTGTATGTATGCATGTATATATGTATGCAAATGGATATGTAATGTTTTATGTCTGTATTGTATATAATTATTATTTTCATATATATTGGGATAAATATTATTTAAAAATTATAAATATTATGTTATAATATATAATATATATTATATATAATATCTTAAATATTATATATTGTAAATATTATTATTCCCATATGATATTGGGATTTCAATGATAATTGCAATCACCATGAGGCATTATAGTTTGAAAAGGATGAACTTCAATTATTTAATTTAATTTAGAAAAGTCTGATATTGACAGGAATGGCATCATTAACCTTTCAGTTTCAACATGTCATCTCCCATTTACCCGATTTCACCAGCTCCTTTAAGACTGTCTTTTGGTGGTTATTTAAGAATGTCTGGCTTCACCAACCAGTCTTTGAGGAATTATCTTCTATGCATTGACCTCACCTACAGTGTCAACTCCTTCTAAATGTTCCTCATGCCTGGGTTAGCTCTGGAACTTGTACTGAGCAGTCCAGCCCCCTGCACAGGGAAGATATTTCTAAGTCATGGCTTCTCCTTTCCTCACTGTCATTGTGACAACCCTGTTCATGTTTGTAATAATCAATAATAAATATTTAGAAGTTTGAAAAAAAGGTAAAATGAATTTGCATGTCATCCTTGCACAGTAACCATACTAATATTTATGCATGAACATAGTATGTATGCATGTATATATGTATACATGTTATATATAATGTGCACATGTAATATTTTATGTAAATGACACACATAACACTTATATACTTTATATATATACATGTACATATATATATGTATATACATATACACATATATAATACACTTACTTTCATGCATATATGCTGGTTGTCTCCTTTAGCTAGAGTGCAAACTTCTCAAAAGTAGGTATTATTTCACTTTTATAATTGCATCCCCAGGGTTATATTTGTTAGGATGCCTTTTACATGTTTTAATGATAGGTTATATTTTACTTAGAATTTTATATTTTATAGAATGTTTTCCTTAAAACCACCCTTTAAGGTTAAGTAGTACAAGCATAATTATTATTGTCATTTTATGAGATGAGAAAATTGAAGCCTAAGAAGGTTAAATAACTATGGAGCAGTGGAAAAAGTGCTGAGCTTGTAATATTGAATTTGAATTCCCTAACTCTGAGTTCACATCCCAGCTTTGCCACTGTGTGATCTTGAGTAAGTCACTTAACCTCTAGGTGCCTCAGTTCCCTCATCTGTAAAATAAAGGGGTTGCCCTAAATGACCTCTAAAGTTCCTTTAGCTTCCAGAAATATGCTACTAAGTCATTTGTCCAAAGTCACAGAGCTAGTAAGTGACCTGAATAGAACTGAGACCCTGGTTTTCTGACTGAAGTTCATTAACCATTCATGACTTCCCATATATTATTCTGCCTTAACTGATTTTAGAACATTTTCTGTTAAATTTGAACATCAAAAGACTCCAAGTTTCTAACTTTACAATACAGGGGTAGGGGTGGGGGAAGGAACTAGACCTGTCATTTTATTGGAATAAGGAAGTCCCAGATGAGGGAGCTCCTTCTTGGTCAGCATCTTCCTTGTAATTTATAGCCTTAGAGACCTATGTGACCACTGGGATATCATGACTTGTCCAAAGTCCTGCAGATAGTAGGTCTCATAGGCTGGAATTGAAGCCAGGTTTTCCTGTGTTCAGGAGACTAGATCTCTATTTACTACACATGCCGCCTTATGACATTATACACAAAAGGTATATATGTTTTAACTTGAAGCCCAATGTCATAATATAGTCTGATAATATAACAACAATAATAATGTAACATAGCAATAATTTTTATCACTTTACCACTACAGTAACCTTCTCCTAGTATGATCCCTCTTCTACATAACAGCATTTTTACTTGAAGATAACTATAGTATCCCTATATCTTCTCTCATCCAGGCTAAATATCCTCAGTAACTTACTCTTGTCCTTATATTGGCTGAGCACCTTTATCATCTTGGTTATACACTTGAGTTCAGAGATGTTCAAAGTGACAACTATACTCCTTTCCACCATGGTAAAAGCACATGTGGTGAGAGATCAACAAATTAGTGTGGAAAGATGGGTCTTATTTCATTTTCCCAGTCAGCAGCCCTCCATTCTACCATCTTCCAGTAGTGACTTCCCACAACTATGCAAGCTAACAACCTTCCCAATCCCATTCCCACTAACTAGTGGTGGTTATCACCTGATTGAGACCCTGATAACCTACATAGGTGTAAATGGGGAATATACTCCTCTGAGTATATTTACCTCTGTTATCCCAGTATTTAGCGTGTCTCTCAGTTGGCTCTGTGTTCCAAGACACTGGCTAGTTAGACTGACACCTCTTTCGTCTTCATTTACAGTAAAAAAAAAAAGTAAGTTGCAAATGATAAGTAGTCATGAAAATGTGATCTAAATTATAGATCTCAGTATATTATCTTTCCCCCAAAATCTGTCCCTCTCTTAAACTTCTCTATTTGTATCAAAGATGCCTGAATCCTTGGAGTTCCTTAAGTTCTCAACCTTCTTCATATCATTGACTTTTCAACTTATTGAAATAGCTCATTTTAAAGTTACCAGTGATCTCTGAGTTGTCAAATTTGATAATTATTTCTCTATCTTCACCTAATCTTAAACTCTGCAGAATCTGACACAGTTGATGGTTTCTCTTTCTGGATACTCTCTCCTGCCTGGGGTGTCATGACACTTACACCTCTCTCTCTCTCTCTCTCTCTCTCTCTCTCTCTCTCTCTCT
>NW_020954583.1:1731939-1793613 GCF_900497805.2 Vombatus ursinus
CTCTCTCTCTCTCTCTCTCTCTCTCTCTTTCTCTCTCTCTCTTTCTCTCTCTCTCTCTCTCTCTCTCTCTCTTTCTCCTTACTTGTCTTACCATTTCTCCTCAGTCTCTTTGCCAGAGCATAATCCGTATTATACCCCCTTACTATGGGTATAGTGCAAGTCTATATTTTCTTCTCTTTCTATACTCTTTTAATTGGTGACATCATCAGTTTCCATGAGCAAAATTATCATTTCTTTGTGAATGACTCCCATGTCTACATATCCAGCCATAGTCTGTCTCCTGAACTTCAGTACCACATCATCAATTGACCATGGGGCATTTCAAACTAGATGTCATTTAGGCATCTCAAACTGAACATGGTCAAAACAAAAACTCATTATCTTTAAATCACAACCCACCTTTCTTCTGAACTTTCTAATTTCTGTCAAAAGTGCCACAATCCTTCCAACGGCCCAGATTTACAACTCTGTTATCATCCTCAGCTCCTCACTCTCATTTACTTTACATAATCTAACACTTGATAAATGTTGTCATTTTTACTTATTTTTCACATGTCCCCTATTCTAAACTCACACATCCACCACTTTAATTCAGCCCTTTAACATCTCTCATCTGGGCATATCAATAGCTTCCTAATTGTTTCCTTACTTGAAGTCTCTTCTGTCTCCAGCTTATCCACTACATAAATCACCAAAGTGAATTTCCCAAAGTACAGGAGTGACCATGTCATTCTTCACCCCCTACCCTCTACATTAAGTGACTCTTTATTGACTCTTGGATCCAGTATAAACTCTACTACTTGGCATTCACAACCTGGCCCCAATCTACCCTGCAATTATTATCCTTTCCCATAATTTACAATAGAGCCAACCCGAACTTCTTGTTATTTTTCACATTTATACAAAAACAAAACTAAAACTACAATTATGTATAGGAAACTAAGAAATGGCATTATCTATTAAGCTATATAAAGAAGAACTATATAAAGAAGAAGGAAGAGATTAATATTGAAAAATTTCTGCTGAGTCAAAATCAGAGATAATTCACTTAATTTTTTCACTTGATTTTTTAATATAGAGAAACATTCTGAAAATTTGATGTCTCCACTGATTGTTGTTTGCTTGCTGTATTGCCTAACACACAAAATGCTACAGGCTGAGGTTACTTTTATAATAATACTAATCACTGGCATTTACATATCACTTTAAATTTTTCAAAGCATCTTACAAAAGTATCTCATTTTACCCTCACAACAACCATGTCAGGTAGGTGATATTATAATTTCCATATTACAGTTTAAGAAGGTGAGGTTAAGTGACTTATGCAGGATCACATATTAATAAGTAACTGAGGCTGGATGTAATCTTAGGGCTTCATGACTCCAGTTGCAACACTCCATCAATGTGCCACTTAGATGCCTATATATATTTGTTATCTATATAGCTATACTTACCTATATCCATATTGTCTGGCTGACTAGTTTTATGTTAACTCATGGCAGAGAGCCCACTGGTGGAGGCTTGTGAACATTAGAAAGACAACTGCAACACCTCAATACCTTGGAACATTCAAAGGAGAAGTCACTGGCTTCTGATGACTAAACCTACCAGTGCAAGTGAGGTCTGGGAAATTAGCTCTAGAATATGCTCTACAAGAGGACTTTCATTCATTAAATATTCAAAATGTTATATTAGACAACATTAATAAAAATATCATTCACAGAGTCATAGGAAGAAAATTGAGTCTGCTGTACTCTGCACTTTGTTAATATTAGGTTCAATTCTGTGGGCCACATTTTAAGAGGGAAAGATGGAAGCTGAACTATGCCCATAAGAGACTGACCAGGTGATTTGAAATAATGTCATGCAAGTAACAGTTGAAGGAAGTGAATGTTTAGCTTAGAGAAGACTAAACCAGAATACAATTACTTAGTCAAATACATGAAGTCATCTATCAGATATTTACTTTACTAGATGCCAGAGGACAGAACTACTGTTGCACAGGGATAGATAGACATTGCAGATAGGGAAGTTTTAGTTCAATATAACCTTCTTCCCTAGTAGAATGTGTTAAACATTATGAAGTAGTGAGTTCCTCATTACCCAAGGTGTTTAGAACCTGGAAGAACATGTGAGAGATATAATGTATGAGAAATTTATATAGAATAGGGATTGGAATATGTAATTTCTGAAGTCTATTATCTCTTTTTCTCATGACTCAAATCACTTATCTTTGATACCATTCAGTTTGTACTTAATCATATGCTGCCTGGCAACATCTTATGTTTTTATATAATTTTTTTATAGGTAGTTATCTTGTCTCCAACTAGTCGGTTAAGTTCCTTGAGGACAGGGATTGTATTCTCCACAATACTTCTTATAGTGCTATGCACATAAGATGTGCTCAAGAAGTATGTGGCTAATGACTAAATCATGGATTAATTCCAGGATGCTGGGTTAACTGAGTACTGAATGCTGTCCGTAGTCCTTATTCTGAGAAGGACTACAGTAAAGCTTCTGCTTTAGCTGGTTTCGAAGATGTGCAAATCTTGTAAAACTTAGATACTGCTAATATTTTCTTTTTTGACATATTAATGGAAAACTCTCTACTATTTGTCTTTTGAATTCATTTTCCTTCTCATTGGCATCTCTTAATGCTTCCTCTTTGCCAATGTTTTATGCTGCTGCTTTGGCACCTAATCAGAGTGAGAAGGATGTAATTTATGTGACAATTCTCTAACCTTGTTCTCTTTCCAGAGAACACTCTCCCCTAAAAGACCCATTTCTGTGAGTCCAGACATCTGGTTTCTTGAAGAAAATACAAGGTTAAAGCCCTCAATCATTTTTTTTGCTATTCACATAAAAATAGCATATGGATTTAAGCTTTCTTTGATTACATCTGAATTTTTCCTCTCTGTAACTTTGATTTAATGTCTTACATTGGCCCAAATACTTTTGATATAGAACAAATAATGCAAATCTTGAAGTAGAAAATGAAGAAATTACTACCATACTACTTTGTCTAAATGTAGACTCCAATTTTCCTCTCTTTAGGTTGTAATTGAGTTGTAATAAATGCAACAAACATTTTTGAGCATCTCCTGTGGATAAGGTACTACAGGTTTTTTTTTTAAATGAACTACAGTTTTTTCTTTTTAATGAAGTCATCTCTCCCTCAAGAAGCTTACATGTTCATGTGTATAATTAATATCATATTGCTTGCCTTTTCAATGGGTGTGGGAGGGGCCAGAGTGAAGGAAAGAAATGAGAATACAAATTTAAAAAAAGAATGTTAAAATAAATGAAGTATAATTTTTTTTAAAAAAAAAAGCTTATATTTCACTGAAGGGATAGGATGCAACATATGGTCAAGTAGGTAAGTTTTAAATAATGTACAAAATAATAACTACTCCTCAGGTAAGTATATCTTTGGAGTGAGGTGAAACATGCATAAAGCAAGGGTTCTATGGGTGGTGGGTGGGCTAGGGACCTTTATACCAAGTTAGGCTAGGAACAACCACCACATATACAAAGGAGGGCATGAAGCCACTCTGGAATCTGATAAACTAAAACTAAAACTAAAACCAAGAGGATATTAGTTTTAGCCTGTCAGAGCTATAGTAAGAGATGGAGCCAAGCCTTAGTAATTGACAAAACAGAAAGACAGGGCCAGGTAGTTTGTGAAAGCATGGAAATTCTTCAAAACACCTGAAGCTATAATTTCAATTAGAACCACAGCAGGAGACAGGGCCAGCACAGTACCTAAACAACATGTAAATTGGGAAACCCTTCTGGGTCTTTACCATTCACAGTACTATTTGTCCCTATCACGGTTACAAAAGGGCTGGGGTTTATTCCCAAATGGGGATAGTTCAAAGTGGGGAGGTCAGATGTCTGACAGAGGTTAGCGTCTATGTTGGACAACCAGCAGATGGAAACAGAATCTGGCAGAGAGCAGGGCTTGGTCCTGACAATTCTACCCAAAATTGGTGCAACGGTATCATTCAAACAACAGAGGAGAGTTTCAGACAAGACCTGCTTATACTATTCAAGAGTGTGGGAGGGGGCAATACCTAGCCTTGGCATAAAATCATAAACCAGGAACTGACACTAAAGATATGCCAATAGAAGAAAAACTTTGAATACAATGAAGAATTATTATGATTTAATAGAAATTTAATAGGCTAACCCAGAAGAAAGCCACTCTTCAATAAGTATTTGTGATGTATCAGGGGATAAAAAAGAATATTTTGGGGAAAAAAGTTTAAAAATGGATGGAAGTGAAAGAAGATTTTTTTAAATGAAGTTAAAGCTCTTGAGGGAAAAATGGTTTAGAATAGAAACTGTAGAATATTATGTCATAGTGGAATCCTTTAAAGAATAGAATGGAGCAAAGAGAATTCAATGATTCTATGAGACAAGAAGATATATTAAAACAAAATTTAAAAAAAAAACTGCAAATTTGGAAGAACATGTAAGGTATCTATTGTTGAGCACCTGACTTGGGAAACATGTTGAAGAAAGACAATTTGAGAGTAATAGGATTCCTTAAAATACTATGGTCAAAACAAAACAACAAAAAACAAACCTAGATACCACACATTAAGAAGTTCTAAGAGAAAACTACCAAGATATTTTGGAATTAAAAGTCAAGGTAGAAGTAGGAGAAATCAACTTATTTCTTTCCAAAAAGACACTCTCAGTTGAAAACATCCAGGAATATAACCTGAATCCAGAGCTTGCAGATCCAAGAAAAAAAATACTAAAATCCAGAAAGAAAACATTCAAGTGCCAAGGAACTATAGTCAATATAATATAAGATTATGCTACCAGAATTATAAAGGAGAGGGAATCCTAGAATATGATATTCTAAAAGGCAAAAGAAAAATCTTATAATCGAGCAAATTTATCTACAGGGAAAAATTAACCTTAATAAAATAGAATCAAGCACTCCTTATGAGAACAGACCTCAGATCAATAGCTAACATTACTGTAATGCAGAAATTCTAGGAATTTTACCAATAATAAAATGGGTAAAGCAAAAATTTCCACTGTCTCCTACCACCACTATTATTTTATATAGTTGTAGAAATGCTAGAAAGAGTAACAAGACAAAAAATGAGAGGTTAAGTATAGACATAAAGAAACAAAATTGTCCTTTTTTTAAACCAATACTACCATTTACTTGGAGAACCAAAGGTATTAAATGATTAAATGATTAAAATTAAATAATTATTTATTATTTATTTATTATTTATAATTTATTATTAAAAATTATTACAATATATCAATCCATCAACAAGCATTCATTAAATGTTCACTATGTTCCAGGCACTTTGCAAAGAAAGGCAAAAATTCCAAAACAATCTCAGGCCTCAAGGAGCTCACACCCTAATGGGAATGACAATATGTAAATAAATAGAAAAAAACAATTAAACAGGAACATAATTTTAGAAGGGAATGTTCAAGTTTCAGAGACCAGAAAAGTCTTTTCTAAAAGATGGAATTTAAGCCAATAGCTTTTCTGTATGTTACAATTAAAGCCCATCAAGATGAATTTTTTGAAAGGAATTCCATTTGAAATAGTTAAAAATGTATAAAATATCTGGAAGTCTATCTACTTAAACATATACAGGAATTATAGCAATATAATTACAGGAAATGGGGATGAATTAATCAAGATATTTCTTATGAATTTATTCTCTCTTTCCTCAGTCCAGTTTATGAAAGTGCAGAAAGTAAAGTATTGTAGAAGAGACAAAGAAGTATTAAAATCTTAAGGGAATTGCAAAGAAGCTCTAAATTATGTTACCCCCTTATGAAGTAAAGCCTCCAGTAATGCTTGATTGGATTAGAAAGCAAGTTGGCATTGGTTGCCAAAATGATAGGATATATCCTTTGGTTACCCTTTAAAAAATAAGACATGCTACAAGGAGTAGTCAAGGTAAGAAACATTTCTGAGTAGAGTGAACTCTGGAGGAGATAGCCAGCTATGGAAGAAGACCCACATAGTCAAAAGGAATCAATTTTTACCTAATTATTGGAGAAGAGGATGTCTCTTTCTCCTCACCTTTTACAATGGATTTGTTTAAACCTCTTTAAACTTTTTTTAAATCCAGTAGGAGACACCATGTCCATTAGGGATCAAGGCACAAGAATATAGAGGGTAAGATGTTAGCTTTAGAAAGGCACAAACTCAAAGAACTCAATCTGCCCCACAAAAATGCTGAAACCAGGGGATAAACACTTGAGAGCTCTATAAGAAGAGAAAGAATGTAAGGCCTATGTAGCAGTGAAAGTAAATTGCCTTGGTCATGTGTTCTCTGTGTGTGTATCCCTCTATAAATTTATTCTATGTGTGTGCCCACTTTCCCCACAAACATTGAGTATATTTGTGAGAGAGTGTGACCCAGTTTTGTAGAGCAAATATAGCCACAGCTTCTATGATTCCATCTTAGTCAATGACTTTGCTTTGAAATAAATGGTATTCTCTGGCTGATTATTAAATATAAATACATCAGTAGGGGGCTTATGAGCTATAGTTTTAGTAGTTCCAACTCATACACTAGGGATAATTTTCCTCTCAATAACATGAAAATATATATTGGGGGATGGTTCAGAAAGGACAATACAAGCAAAACACATTTTCCCAAAATAAACAGTGTAGGAATTGGAGAGATATTAATAGTGCATAGTTGAGCCACAATAATATAATTTAAAAAATTCTATCTAAATTGATTATTTAGTGACATCACAATACAACTGCCAAAGGATGACTTCATATAGCAGAAAATATAATAAAATCAATCTAGAAGAACAAAAATTCAAGTATGTCAAGAGAAATTATGGGAAAAAATGAGAAGGAAGGGGGCCTAGTAGCATCAGATCTCAAATTATTCTCCAAAACAATAATTATCAAAATTATTTGGTACTAGTTAAAAAAATAGAAAAGTTGATCAATGGAATATCTTAGGTACCCCCAGAAGTAATTAGATAAAATATTTACAATATATTAAGGTATCTGATAAATTTAAGGTTGCAGATTATTAGGGTAAGAATATCTTATTTGGGAAAAATTGGTGGGAAAAAGAGAAAATAAATGAACTGAAATTAGTTTTGGACTAATACCTTGCATGATATATCACAAATTCTGAATAGGTTTAAGATGTAGATATCAGACCATATCCCCCCAAAACAACAACAACAACAACAACAAAAACCTAGAAAAGCAAAAAAAAAAAAAGATTCCTTTCACAACTATAGATGGGAGGAGAATTCTTGACTAAATAAGGAATGAAAATCATAAAATTAAAATGTACAATATTGATCTTACAAAATTCAGAAGCTTTTGCAAAATAACATTAATGCAGTTAGACTAAGATGGAAAAAAATTACTGAGAAAAAAATTTGCAACAAATTTCTCTAATAAGGACCTGATATCCTAGATTTTTCTGAAATTGATACAAACATATAACAAGTCATTCATTATCCAGAAGAAAAATTGTCAAAATTTTTGAACCAACAGTTTTCAAAAGGAAAAAAAAAAGCTAACTGAATAAATGCATAAAAACATGCTCCAAATCATAGCAACAAAAAAAATACAAATTAAAAGCACTCTGAGACTCTATCTTAAACTCACCAGATAGACAAAAGTAAAAAAACAAGGGAAATGGCATTTATTAGAGAGACTGTGACAGAACAGATACACTGTTGCACTGCTGCTAGAACTTTGAATTGGTTGAGACATTTCAGAAAGTTGTTTGGAACTATACTCCAAAATTCATTAAACTTTCATCCAATAAAACTATTTCTAGGCATATGAATTATGAAAAGTCAAAGATGCAGACAAATAATCCATCCAGAATATAAAAAAAAATTGATAGAAACATTTTTGCTTTTATAACAAAGAACTTGAAACAAATTGAGTGTCCATTGTTTAGGAAATTGCTCAACAAATTATGGCATTTTAATGTAAGGGAATACTATTTTGCTTTAAGAAATGATGAAATGAATAGATTCAGAGGAACCTGGAAACTCGCATGAACTGATGGAGAGCGAAGTAAGAAGAATTGGGAGAACAACTGATACAATGGCTGTGGAGAATGTAGATAAGAATGCTGATTAATGCATAGGCCAATAATGATTTCAGAAGACTGATGATTCTTAATATCTTGGCAGAAAGATGATTGATGAGGAGTACAGAATGAGACATTCATTTTCATGTAGCCAAAGTGTGAACTTGTTTTGCTTAATTATATTTTTAATAAAGGCTAGCTTTTATTTTTTTAGAAGAAGAGTTCTGTGGAGATGAAATAGATTGTTCAGTTAGTGATAGTGATAAAAAAACCAGAAGAATAAAAGGAAAAAATAGAATGTCACTGAAACATTAAAAATACATAGAGAACAGGTAAAAATTCAAATGGTCATACACATAAGAAAAATAGTCTTTATGGTTTCATGTTAAATTTAATACTTTAAAAAACCTACAAGTGATAGAGAGTCACAAATTTCATTTACAATCTTCTTTTTCTATTCTTTACACATTAAAATGTTTTTACCTTTTGTTTTCTTTTCCTACCACCTAGCCCAGTGCCTAATGAATAGTAAGAGCTTAATAAATACTTGCTGATTAGTTGAGGGATTGAATGTTTACATTTGTTGATGTTTGAGTTCATAATTTAAAATAGAAAAAATAAAAACTATTAATAATAAAAGGAAGAAGATTAAATTAAAATTTATGGTTGATCCTTTGAAAAGACTAACAATGTTTATAAAATTTTAGTCAACCTAACTTTAACAAAGATAAAATAAAATGAAATAAAATAAATGAAATAAAAAATTATTAAAGTGAAATCGCACAATGAAGGAATAAAGAGAATTATCTTAGCAAAACTGAGAATTTTGAGGATAACATATGAAATATAAAATCTACAAATTAACAGAACACTGAATAGAAATAATAAATAACTCAATATGAAAAAAGCAACTAAACTAGCTATAAAGCAATGAAAAAAGAACAGAAGTTGGGGGAGTCTTATCCACATGGATTTACAGAAGGATTCTATGAAACTTTAAAAGAACAATTAATGTCTATACTATACAAATTATTTTTGAAAATTAAGAAAGAGAACACTATCAAGCTTTGTTTGCATGTAATATAACCCAATTATCTAAGTGACAGACTATAAAGCAAAGAACACTATTGATGAATTCAAACATTTTATTTGAAATAAAATATTTATTTATTATTATATTTTTATTTATTTTGCTTGAATTAAAAATTTTAAAACAAAATTCTTGCAAAATCTATAAACAATTATTTTTTTTTAAATTCACTAGGATTATGTTGGATTTTTATTGAGAAATTAAGGAGGGTTCAACATTAGGAAAATAATTAGGGATTGGGACTGGATTTGTCAGTTCACTGATATCAGATATCTCCAGATAAAGGAAACTTCTACCAACATAGGTTGTCCCCTTCTCTGAAATTTACAGTATTAGAGAGTTGTCTAGGTTGAATGGTTAAATGATTTGCCCAGTGTCAAACACAAGATGAGTGAGTTCTGAAGCCAATTCTATAGCCATCATGTCATGTTTTCTCTAAACATAATATATAAAAGCATCCAAAAGTACATGATATCAATAGATGAAGAAAAAGCTTTTGACAAAGTATAATATTCATGCTAAAAACCTTATAAATCATAGGTATAGAAGAACTTTTTCATTTGTTTGTTTTTATGTGATAAAAATGTATATACATTCTTATTACAAAAAACATTAGGCACAATGGGGAAATATTAAAAAATTTCCTAATAAGTATAGGAGTAAAGCACCACTTTCCTTTCCATTTGTTCACCCCTTTTCCCAATGTTACTCAATATGAGTAGAAATTCTAACAATAGCAGTGACAAAAGAAAAAAAAATCAGGCATAAAGTACAAAATAAAGAGACAAAATTTGCTAACATAGTAGGTTACTCAGAAAATGACAATCACCAAAGAAACTAATTGAAATAATAGCTTCTGCAAACTAAAAGGATTTGTGATAAAGCTATAAAAATCAATATTTTCATATGGCAATAACAAAATCCAAAAAGAAATAATAGAAAGATAAATCTCATGCAAAATACTTATAAAACACACAAAAAATTCAGAGTTAATTTGCCAAGACATATCCCAACACCTATACTGATGAACTTAGAAAAGGTTAAAAACAACTTCAGTAAATGGAAAGATACACATTACTGAGCCATGATAACATAATGAAGTATTATTATATTTAAATACATTATATAATATAATAAAATAATATTATGTTAATTTAAAGATCTAATATACTCATCAAACTATCAAGGGAATGTTTAATAGAGGAAAAAATAACAAACAAAATAATAAAATTTATTTTGAGGAACAAAATTCTAAAATGTCAAAGGGAAAAATTAGTACAGAGGGAATAACACCTCTAAACTTCAATTATATTGTTATATTATTATTATTATATTTATTATATTATTTAAATACAGCATATAACTATATAAGCAAATATATTGATTATTTTAGTCATTTTATTACAAAACAATAATCCTCAAAAATCTTTGTTTCTATTTAAACAATAGAAAAGCAGAACAATGTAACAGACCTCAATAACCTAATGTTCAAACCTGAATATATAGATTGTCTGAGGAAAAATTTCCAATTTGACAAGGATTGCTGGGAAAACTAGAAAACAGTCTGGCAAAAAAAAAATCAAAATTCTTTTTTTTTAAGAACCTCTTAGACTAGATTCAACAATAACTTTAAAATGGATATGTGACCATAGTATTAAAGGTCTCACTACACACACACACAATACAGATGATATAGCTTTCACAGCTTTGACTAGGCAATAAAGCTTAACCAACCAAAGGATGGACACAATCACAAAAGATCATTTTTATTACATGGCACTGAAAAACTTTTGCACAAAAACAAACAAACAAAACATTTTACAATAGACTAATAGTTAAGGGATCTGAACAACAGCTTTCAAGTGAAAAATTAAAAACTAATCCCTCAAAGTCAAAGAAAAAAATTGCTTATTACAGTACTTGGCACGCAATAGGTGCTATATAAATGTGCAATCCCTTCCCTTCCCTTTCCTTGCCTGAAAGAAATGTCAACTGATTGAAGAATATCTAAATAAGTTGTGGCAAGTAATGTAGTGACATATTATTGCTTTGTGCAAACAATGGACATGGATGAATAAAGAAGTATTTATGCAAACTGAGGTAAACTGAAGTTTATATACAGTAACTTGCTGTTCAGTCATTCAGTTGTGTCTGGGTCTTCATGAATCTATACCATGACAATATTGTCCATGAAGTTTTTGTGGCAAAGATATGGGAGTGGTTTGACATTTCCTTCTCTAGCTCATTTTACAGATGAGCAGGTGAGACAAACAGGGTTCTGTGACTTGCCCAGGGTCACACAGCTATTAGGTGTCTGAGGCCTGGTTTGAACTCAGGTCTTCCTGACTCCAGGACCAGTACTCTATCCAGTAAGCCACCTAGATCCTTAAACTTCCTGCACTTATTCTCTATATATTTATATGTGTATGTACCATCTTTCTCAGTAGAATGTAAGGTTTTGAAGATTGAGAATTATTTTATTTTTTTATTTTCTTTTTCTTCATTTTTAGTACATCAATATTTAATTAATTTGTATTAATTTATTAATCGATTGATTCAATAACCTAACTTTTATCCATAATTCAACGTTATATTAGAAAATAGAGAGCAACTGAAGCATTAAATTCAGGTTTTACAGTGCAAAAATATTTCCATTTCTATCATTGATTATGGGTATCTCAGATTCTCACTTACATGAAGGATCTTAAAGGATGAAAGCTAGAAAAAATGATGGAATCATAAATGAATTGGGACAGATTCATAATCTCTTTCCTTTTGACACCAGATAATTCTACCTTTGCCTGTTTCCTGTATAATGCATTTCATGTAACACCTTCCAAATCATTCACTGATGACCTAAATTTAATGATTTTAAAGTTTTTAAATTGTGCTATATCTTCAGAAATATGGCACTATCTGGAGATGGTGTACAGTAATTAATATAATCATTATTATTACACTAAGGATCCAATAAGAGTTAACATATTCTTGTTTCAAGTAGAATATTTTAATCCACCTCAACTCTTCTTTATATGTATTCATGCATTATGTCATCTTTTCTCAGTAAGGTCATATTTCATTATAGGCATATACATGCACACACACACACACACACACACACACACACACATATATATACATATATATATTCATTCATCAATAGACAAAAAGCTGCGAGATAGCTTAACCAGGAAACCATATTTTTTTCACCTGAGGTTCTGTAAATAAGCCTCTCAAAAAAAGATCTACTCTAGGTAAAATGATGGATTTCCTTGTCATTATAGGATGCTAGCTGTCATCCTATATCTCTCCTCCCTTTCTCAGTGAAGCTCCTTGAAGAAAAACTGTCTAAACTCATAGCCTCTACTTCCTTTCTTCTCCCTCTCTTCTAAACCCACTGCAATCTGGCTCCTGGCCTTAACTCTCAACTAAAACTGCTCTCTCCAAAGATCTTTACCAATGGTCTTCTAATTGCTAAATCTTTTCTCAGTCCTCATCTCCCTTGACCTTTCATATTTGATACTATCGATTACCCTCTGCTGCTTATATTCTTTCTCCTTCCTGGCTTTTGGAATGGTAAATAATCCATTGTTCCCAGCTCAGCTTGTTAGGGGAGGCATCATGCAGTCAGCAGCTTTTATATTAATTGCAATATATCACAGAGCATTACCTGTTAGCCCTCACAGTGGCCATAGGGGAGGAATGGAGATACAATGTCCCACCCCATTTGATTGATATGGATCTATCCTAATCGTACTTATGTCATTATGAAAATTATCAATAAAAGTTGGCTCCATCTTGAATCTTTTGCTGATCTCCTGCGATCAGTCCGTCAAGTGTTGCTTCCTTGATGCATTTTTATTAAACCCCTTTTAATTCTCTTTGCCCTGTGTTTTGCCTCATTAATCAGGGCAAAAGCCCAAACAAAGAATGTTCCTTTTAAAAGTGTGATAGCTTCTTCTCAGTCTCATTTGTTGGATCATTATTGATGTCACATCCCTTAATTGCAAGAGTACCCCAAGGCTCTGTCCTAGGTGCTCTCCCTTCCCTGTCCTTCCCTTTCATTCCCTTCCCTTCCCTTCCCTTCTCTTCCTTTCCCTTCCCTCCCCTCCCCTCCCCTTCCCTTCTCTTCCCTTCCCTTTCCTTCCCTGTCTTTCCCTTCCCCACCCTTCCCTTCCCTGTTCTTCCCTTCCCTGTCTTTCCCTTCCCTTCCCTTCCCTTCCCTTCCCTTCCCTTCCCTTCCCTGTCTTTCCCTTCCCTGCCCGTTCCTTCCCTTCCCTGTCTTTCCCTTCCCTGCCCTTCCCTTCCCTGTTCTTCCTTTCCCTTCCCTTCCCTGCCCTTCTTTCTTTCTACTTTAATATATCTTTGCACTTCTGTGTGATATAATTTACCCTTTCTGCCTCCTCCTTTCCTCTTCTCCTAGTATAATCCTTTTTTTCACTCCTTAATTTTTTATGATCACATTAAAATCAACTTATATAAAGTTATGAATATATATTTACATGTAATTATATATATATATATATATATATACACACATATATATAGTCACCCTCTGCCTATGTATACCCCTTCTAAATGTCTTAATGAAGACATAGTTCTCAAGAGTTACAAGTATCATCTTCCTTCATAGGGATGTAAACAGTTTGCCCTTATTAATAACATGTTGTTTTTTCTGTCCTGTTTACCTTTTTATGTCTCTCTTTATTCTCATATTTGAAGATCAAATTTTCTGTTGAGCTCTAGTCTTTTTATCAGGAAGGTTTGGAAGTCCCCTATTTAGTTGAATCTCCATCTCTTCCCCTGAAACATTATGCTCATTATCACTGGGTAGTTGGTCCTTGATTGTAATCCAAGCTCTTTGCCTTACAGAATATCATATTCCATGCCCTCTGATGTTTTAATGTAGAAGCTACAAGGTCCTGTGTAATCCTGACTGTGGTTCTATGATATTTTAAATCGTTTCTTTCTGGCTGCTTGCAGTATTTCCTCTTTGACCTGATAATTTTGGAATTTGGCTACTATATTCCTTGGCATTTTCAATTTGGAATCTTTTTCAGGAGGTGTTGGTGGATTCTTTCTATGACTATTTTACCCTCAGGTTCTAGGACTTCAGGGCAGTTTTCCTTGATGATTTTCTGAAAGATGTTGTCCAGGTTCTTTTTTTTTTCATCTTGATTTTCAGGTAGAACGATCATTTTTAAATTGTCTCTCCTGAATCTATTTTTTCAGGTCAGTTGTTTTACCCATGAGGTATTTTACATTTTCATCTGTTTTTTTTTTCATTCTTTTGTTTCTATTTGACTGATTTTTGCTCTCTCATAGAGTCATTAGTTTCTATTTGCCCAATTTTAATATTTAGCAAATTGTTTTCTTCTATTAGATTTTGTACCTCCTTTTCCATTTGGTCCATTTCTTCCCCTCAGTGAGTTTTTGTGTCTCCTTTTCCATTTGGTCAGTTCTGCTTTTTAAGGAGTTGTTTTCTTCAGTGTACTTTTTTTTCCCATTTGGCCAACAGTATTTTTTAAGGACTTGTTTTCTACAGTCAGTTTTTGTCCTTCCTTTTCCAAGCTATTGACTCTCTCTTGCATACTTCTCATTTCTTTTCCCAATTTTTCTTCTACCTCTCTTATTTGACTTTTGAAATCCTTCTTGAGCTCTTCCAAGGAGACTTTTTGGGCTTCAGACCAATTCATAAAGCCTTTAGATGTTCCAGTTGCGGGTTTGTTGACAATGTTGTCATCTTCTGAATTTCTGCCTTGATTTTCCCTGTTCCCATAATAAGAATCTGTAATCATTGTCCATTTCTGCTTTTTTGCTCATGGTGTTTATTTATTTCCTGGCCTTTAAAAAAAATTGATCTGTCCTGCCAGGGAGCAGAGGACACTGACTCAAGCTTCTTGTGCTAGGAGTCCAGGTCACTGGCTTTGTGTGCTGAGGCCTCAACTGCTGGCAGTTGTAGGCTGTAGAGTTCTGGCAGGTTACCTGGTGTTGGGCTAGAATTAGCAACACTGGAACTCTAGGGGTAGGATTGGGTAGTCTGGCCCCTGGAGGTTGCCTGTTCACCTGGGCCTTTCCTTCCTTTTGCTTTCTTTGGCTTCTTTCAGATAGATGTTTCATTACTGTGGGATGTTTCTCTGCCTGGGACTTTCCCCCTTGGAACACTTCCCAGAGTTTTGCTGAGGCACTGGGAGACTTGACTGCTGTAGAACACAGAGGCAAGTGATGATTTTCTGAGCCGGTTTCCACTGGTTCCCCTGCCCACACTCGGGATTCCTGGTGCTGGTGTTTGCCTGCTCCACCACCTAGGGTTCAAGATCTCCTCCTGTGATGCTAAGGTGGGGCTTTCCGCTAGCTTGCTGGGATGCCACCAGTTCTGAACTGCTCCCCTTCCCCCGGGGCAAAAGGGGCCTTTCCCATTAACCCCCCAAGCTACTTGGGCTACCGGACTGTGGTACCCCATCTTTCTTTTGGTTCAGCTGTTCCAGGGTTTTTCCTGGGATGATATTTTCTGGTCTTTTGGAGGTTAATAAGGGACAATAAGAGTGACTTACTTCTTAGTCCACCATCTTGGCTCCAAGAAGCGGAACTTGACTCTCTTTCTTAACTGTCCTTTCTTTTCCCAATTTTTCTTCCAATTCTTTAATTTGACTTTTAAAATCCTTTTTTGAGCTCTTCCAAGAAGGCTTTATGGGCTTGAGACCAATTCATATTCCTCTTTGAGGTTTTGTATGTAGGTATGTTGACAATGTTGTCCTTTTCTGACTTTGTGTTTTGACTTTCCCTGCCAACTTAGTAATTTTCTATGGTCAAGGTTCTTCTTTGCTTCTTGCTCCTTTTTTCCCTATTTCTTGGCTTTTAAAATCGAGCTCTCCTGCTGGAACACAGGGGATGCTATCCCAATCTTCTTGTGCTCAGGTCCAGGGTCCTGGTCACTGGCTTTGTGTGTTGGGGCCTCAGGTACTGGTGGTCTTTTTGGTGTGCTGGTGGCCTGGCCTAGTCACACCTATTTCTTGGTTTCTAGGGCTGGCAACTTGCCTTCTGCCCTGGGGCTGGAAGTCTCACAACTGGCCTGCTATGCCACTGGTCTGTTGAACCAGGACCACGGTGCCTTAGTTGCTGATCTGTGCTGTGGCTAAGCATTTCCCACTGGTCTACCTGGACACTGTGTGTTATATAGGCTGTGCTCTCCTTTAACCAAGTTAAACAGACCTTTCTTGAAATCCTTCTAAGTTATCTTAAGCTGGAAAATTGTTTCCCTCCACCTTTTTGTAGGTTTTGTTACTCCAGAATCTTTTTAGAGTCTTGATTTAATATTGTTTCCGTGCGAAACGGGAGAGTTCAGGCAACTTCCTGGCTTCTCCCCACCATCTTGGCCTTATTAAATATTTGCAGTGTGCCAGGCACTATGATAAATGCTGGGGCTACAAATATAAGCAAAAAGAAGATGATCCTTGCCTTCAAGGAGCTTGCATTCTAATAGGGAAAGATCATGTATTGAAATAAGATGAAGCTAGATCAGGAGTGGGGAAACCAAAAGGATTTGTTTTGTGAAGTTTGGATTCAGTCAAAAGGCCTCACTTGAGGACCTAAAAGGCCACATGTGTCCTTGAAGCTGCAGGTTCCCCATGCCTGAGCTAGATGAAGGTACTTGCCCAGAGGGCATTGTAGAAAAAAAATATAAGATAATTTGGCATGCAGCTTGGAGGGGAATAAAAATATGACTGACTTGAGCCTTCTCCTTAAAATGAAAGTTCTAGGAGGAACCAGCCAATGTTCAGGAGAAATTTCAGGAATAGAGAGTCTCATGTCTCTTTCAACCCAAATCTATCTCCTATTCAGATGCCAAAGTGATTTTCCTTAAGTGCAGGTCTAAACATATTATCCTCCTAAACAATAAACTTGATTCCTCATAACCTTTAGTATAAAATATAAATACCTCTGTGTTGTGTTAGAGCCTGGTTCCATAGCTGATAGCATGTAACTTTTCTAGCTTTCTTTTTTTTAACACATCAGTCTCCTCCAAAAAATACTGGAGGCTTACATTGGCCTATTTACTATTCCCCATATCTATTTCTCCCATCCCTGGGCCTTTGCTTTGGCCATTAGCTATACCTGGAATGTTCTCTCTTCAGTCTTTCTGGCTTCCTTCAAGACACATTTTTAGTATTGCCTTCAACGTGCTGGGGCTACACATGGGTGAGTCCTTTACTGGTGTCCCTAAGGGTTAATGACTTCCTTTAAGGTTAAGATTTACATGTTTTTTATATATATCTATACATCATTAGCTTGGCTCTTGCCCCAGCCTTGGGGTCATTGCCATAAAAACTTGTAAGATCAGTGCACCCTGAAAAATCAATCCATCTTTGTGGCTCCTTCCTCTGATTTGTCAATTTCTCCCAGAACCTTCATTTTTAAAAAAGAATGTCTGTCAACCATGTTCTCCATCATGACCCAATAGCCTTTTCACCCTAGAAGATCCTCTGCCCTTCTGGGGTTTCAGTTTTCTTTTATGTGTCTTCCCTCATTAGAATATAAGCCCCTTGAAGGCAGGGATCATCTGTCTTTCTGCTTGTATTTGTATGCCTACTGCTTAGCATAGTGTCTGGCACACATTAAGTGCTTAACCAATGCTTTCTGTTTACTTTGCCTTGATGTTGGGGAGCCAGGAACCTGTCCTTTGGTTGGGTTGTTTGCCAGCATTTCCCAAATTATTACTTACTCTTGAGCTTAAATGGATTGATGGGAAGAAGAGGGAGAAAATATTGTATGGGTGTGATTTGAGATGCTATGTCTGTTGAGAGAGGATTGTGCCAGTATAACAGAATGATAGACAGGAACAGGGGCCTGTGAACAATTTTATGTTACTTGCTAAAAATAGAACTTTATCTATGTTGCTGATCCTGGAGTGGAGTTGACTATTTCTTTGCCTTTACTTTCTCTATCTAGGTAAAGGTATTTCTCCTGCTATGAGAAATCACCATTCCTACTTCCTGGTTTTTTTTTCCCCTTCCCCCTTCTGACTAAACAAGTCACTGCTGGGGTGGGGAGCTAGGAGGAGGGAGTTTTAGTTTCTCTAAGTATTTCACTTTCATATCCATTTCATCTAAAAGTACTTATACAAATTTTGTTGATTATTAATACTTATCCACCTTGGCTATTGTATGCTTAGCTACAGAAAGAGAAACACAGAAAGGAGAGAGGAGGGGAGCACAGGTGTGTTCAGAGCAAATGGAGATCAATAGTGATATCAGTAGTGATATCAATAAATATCAATAACTAAGCATCATAGAGTAGATCAGTAGAGCAAAAAACAGAAATGTGAATATGATTTTAGTCTGTTTTTTTTTTTTAGGGCTGGAGATGATATACCCACACACATATGTTGTATATGTAATATACACTCATCTGTATTCTATAAACATACAAATATATACATATGATATATATACATAAGAGCTGTTATAAATACATGTATTATATATATATGTGTGTATATATTTGGGGGTGGTATATGTGTATATATACAATATGACAATATACATATATGATTTTCAACTTTTTAGTCTTTTGGATTTGTCCTAATCTTATTATCTCAGGAAACATTGGGTTCTATTTGTGGCAAAATTTTTCAAGTTCATTACTTGCATGATATTTTCCACCTTATTTTCTAACCAATTTATTCTTCCAATTTTTTCTTGAGGTTTAATTTAATTTTTTTGTCTTCATTTCTTCCATCCATTGCTGAATTTCTCCCCCCCCCCCCAGGATCTCTATGTACTTGTTGTAGAGTTACTCTCTTCTGGTTTATCTCCTGAGCTTCTCTTAACCCATAATTATTCCTCACTGTGTTGAATTTTCTCAAATCCTCATTCTCAGTTCCTAGATTGAGACTTTGTACTAGTGCCAGACTCTGCCCACCTCCCATATTCTTGGATGGAGTGGCAGGCCTTAACTGCTTCTATTTTCTCTGCAGCTTGAATTGCACTATTTCTGCCACTCTCTTGTTTTATCTAAGATGGTGTAACTGTGACCAGGCTCTGCCCTCATATATAATCTCTGGAATCTGTCTGTCTTCTAGTAGCCTAACAAGATAGTTGGCCAACGAATTATCTTTCTCTCCTCCTTGTACAGTCACCCAAGAGGAGCTGATTTAACCCCGTGATGTGGCTCTGACCAAATATTAGAAATCTCAATGCCTGAAAGCCTCTTCCTACCACAATGCTGAGGCTTTAGTATTTCCAGGAGATGATAAATAGTCCCCCCACAGGGGACTTTGGACAATTTTATGTCACTTGCTAAAAATAGAACTTTATCTATGTGGCTGATCCCGGAGTGGAGTTAGCTATTTCTTTGCCTTTACTTTCTCCATCTAGATAAAGGTATTTCTCCTGCTATGAGAAATCACCACTCCTACTTACTGGTAGGAGACTTTCTGGAGACTGGATTTTCCTATCTCTCCTAGGCTAGAAATGGCTACTCATGACCCAAATCACTGCTGATTATCATGGAAACTTTGATCAGATCCATTTCTGACCTTTGCCAACAGACTGGTGGCCCTCTATTCCATGGGAATGTGCTATATTAGTGCCAGATTTAGTGTGGACACCCAATAGATTTTAATCCTACTAGCCCAAAATGGGATCTCTATGTGCCTTGCCTCAAAATTTCCTTTGGAAATTTTCTATTCCAATATGTTTTTTTCTCTTTGGTAGCTTGGACAGGATATCAGATATTAATCTGGCTCAAGATCTCTTTAGGGGCCCTGAGGCATACACAGCAACACAGAGGCCTCCCTGTGCACCTAGATGGTACAGCAGATAGAGTGCTAAGCCTGGAGTAAGGAAAACAATTTCAAATTCAACTTCAGATACCTATTATCTGTGTGACCCTAGGCAAGTCACATAACCTCTGCTTACCTTATGTTCCTCAATTGTAAAATGGTGATAATAGTTGTATCTACCTTCCAGGGTTTGGGGGAGGATCAAATGAGACAGTATTAGTAAAGTGCTTACCAAAGTGCTGAAACACATAGTAGGAACTTGTTTCCTTCCTTCCTTCCTTCTTTTCCTGGGCTCTGAGCCCTCTCAGTCTCCTTTTGAAGTGATCTACCAATATCTGTTTTGATCTCTACTGATGATCTAAGAGATGATGTTCAAGGTCCTGTTGGCTTCAGGCCCAATTTACTTGATATTATACTGGCCTCAGTTCTCCCAGACATATCTTCTCTCATAACATCTACAGGATTCTAGTCATTTGTTTGTGCAGTTCTAGAATGGGTACAGGAACTTATTGATATTTCTTACACTTTGCTTTTATTGATCACTGCTTCTTCTGGTGCCTTTCCTAACTTTTATTAGGTTGTATTGCCATTGTAACTGGAAATTGGACCGTATTTTAAATGTAATATAGCCTAATAGCCCCATTTTATTGCTGCAAAAACTGGAGTCTAGAAAACTAAAATAACTTTCTCAAAGTCACATAGCTATTCATGACAGAATATCAGTTAGATCCCATGTCTCCTTGTCTAGTTGTCAGCTATGCCAAACTACTTCCTTGATCTTCCTTGTACATAGTTGGAAAGCATAAGTTAAAAACCTTTCTCTTATTTGTACCTACTTTGTTTTTCAGTTGTTTTACCAACTGCATTATAGTCATGTAAAAAAAAAAAGACTGATAAATAAAATTTTCCTGAGTTACCACAATGTAATCCTTAAGTCCATAAGTCCAGCTACGTCAAGCTATGCTTTTGTACCTGATTATCCTCCTAATTTCCTTGCAAACTTATAGTCATTGGGTAATGAGTTTTTTTTTTTTACTAGATTTAAGTTCTATGACATTGGGGGTCATGTTTCATTAATCCTTGTTTTTCCATCCAAACCTAGCACCAGGACTTGGTACTCACTAATAATCTATTTAATTAATTTGAATTTAATTAAATTGAATTGAGCTAAATTTGTAGTCCCTTGACACTAACTTAAGTGATACTAACTTGTCTCCCCTCTTCTACATAGTTAATAGATTATTTATCATCATCATCACCACCACCACCATATCATCACTACCACCACCATCATTATCTTCATCATTATCATCATCTTCATCATCTTTTCTGGAGACTGGATTTTCCGATCTCTCCAGGCTGGAAATGGCCACTCGTGACCCAAATCACTGTTGATTATCATGGAAACTTTGATCAGATCCATTTCTGACCTTTGCCAACAGACTGGTGGCCCTCTATTCCTTGGGAATGTACTGTATTAGTGCCAGACTTAGTGTGGACACCCAATAGATTTTAATCCTACTAGCCCAAAACTACCAAACTCAAGGGATCCACCAGTTTCAGATCTCACCTTGCCCTACGGGCAAGGATTATAAGCATGTGCAAACATTACTGACTATGTTCTATATTCTTTGTGCCTTCTTAAACATTTATTTTCAAACTAAAAGATTCTTCCTAATGTAGTTTAATATATGACTTCATATTCAGTCACAACTTAAAATTTTCTTCCCAAAAGAGCTTGGGGTCTATATTTATGTCAAGTCTGATGCATATTGATACAGAATCTTGCTCTTTAAAATAATTGTAAATGCATAATGCTTGGCTGAATCCACAAAATGTATAAGCCATTGCATGTTCTCTTGTGTGTTCCTCCCTGGTACTAGGATTAGCATGCAGGCATACACAAATAACTGCTTCAATCATTTTTTGGCAGCCATTGGACTACTGAATTGAAGAAAACTTCTTCAAGTGTTAGAAGTATACATCAGTGCCAGCATTCAAGTTCTTTATTTAGTCAGCAAGCAGAATTGAATAAAATACATAGAATAAAATAAGGCGTATTTGTTTTTATAATATTCATTATTAACCCACAGATATAACCTTGATCCTTTAATACCTATATGTCATACAAAATAAAATGTTTTATTTTTCACAATAATTCTTTTAAAAATTAAATAAAATTTCTAAATAAGAAGGTAACTCAAGCATTGTGGCAGCTAATTATTGATTCTGCCCTTAAGATTATGAGCTTACTTCAAGAAAAGACATAATCCTCTTAATATGTTTGTTATATTAAATGCTAAGAACATTAGATAAAATGATGTTCAAATTAGATAGCTAGTGAGAATTAATGTGGGTTTGGCAGTGGCATCTTTGTCCTACAGAACAAAGTTTTATGTTCAGAAATTTTCAGTTATTTATAAAGCATATTTTCCTCTCTCCCTCCCTTCCTCTCTCCCTTCCTTTCTCCCTTCCTTCCTTCTTTCCTTCCTTTATTTTTTTTTCTCCCATTTCCTCTATGTTCTCCGTTGCCTTGGTGGTCCTGTGCCTCATGTCACTTCATGGCTGATCCAGTGGAATCTGAGATTGCAGGAAAGAACAAGTTTAGTTGAAAAGGACAGTAAATGCTAATGACTGTACCTCCCTCCCACACTCCTTCTCAGTCCCATAGCTGGTCAATAGAAGCATACTACCACCACAAGGTCCCATCTTGCTCTCTACTCCAGAACTCAAGTCCACCAGGGGTGAAATGTTCTTGTCAGTCTGGTCTGCTTTTCTTCTGAATATAAATGACATATTGTATACCTAAAGATTCTACTGGGAACTTTTCTCATGCAGTCAGATCTCATGCTTTCTCAGGAGCATATAATCATATTTTTTGTCATTACTAGCTAGAAATAGAGATAAAGCCTGGACCTGTGATTACATTGGTATAGCAAGCAATAGGGTGATGAAATAAACTCCCTCAGCATCTTCTCTGAAACTTAAATTACTAAACATTATTAATTGCTACTAATAATTGCCACCTCTCTCTATCTCAACTTCCTCAAGTGTAAAATGGTGATAATAATAGCACCTACCTATAATGAAGATCAAAATAGATAATGTTTGTAAATCACTTAGCACAGTGACTAACATATAAAAAATTCCTCAATAGATGCTTGTTTCTTTCCTTCCTAATACAAATTTGACATTTTACTAAATGCATAGTGAAGAGGTTGCAGTAAATTAAAAATCATATATAAGAGGGATATCCCAGGTGCCAACTCAATTTAACATAACTAACAAGATGATGTACACCCTGATGACCTGATATCTTTAATAGGTGAGAAGCCTCTTTGATTATGTTACAGAATCAACCAATCAGTCAAAGAAATAAACTAGGTATTGAAAAAATTCTTAATCAATTTTGAAAAGTGGAATAAATGTGGTTACTGGACAAAATAAGATGATGCTACAAAGAAAAATTATTGGGATTGGTTGAAATAATTAGGCATATCTCTGGGCCTAAGTGTATAATAGAAAGAGATTCCAACAAAAATATCTCAACAACTGCTTTGAGATTTAATCTTTGGGAGCTTGAGAAGATATCTCTTGCACTTGTATTAAAAGTAAGAGTGATGTGCCCAGAAGAAGGGTCATATTATACCCTCTTCAAATTTGTGATCAGAGACACCAGGCCAATGACAAAAAATACATCCAACTGGGAGTTGAGTGAGGAGAAATAATGTATATGAAGAGAAATGTAACTTTAGGAGCCCTTGTAGGCTCTCATCCACCTACCTTATTCCCAGAGGAAACCTCACACATATGAGAGGAATTTTATGAGAACTCCACATATGGAGAAAAGGACATATTCAATTAGTATCTGTGAACTAACACCTTTGTCATATGTGCTCTGTAAGCTTAAATCCATATTCCCTTGAACTCTGATTGTACCTATGGTACAATGCATCTCAGGCTTTTGCAGGGGGATGTTTTTCCCAAGTATTCTTACCTTGGCAAACACTTCTAACTAAAACCAAATTAACTCTGGCTATATAAGTGTTATCAACTGGTAATCAAAGGGGAGCCTGCAGGTGGAGGTTTATGAGTGATAGTACCATAAAACCATGCCCCAGCCCCTCAAAGTTGTTCCTTGAACCCTGAGAAGAGGAATAGCTATCTTTTTTTGTGGACCTAGCCTGTCAATGTGAGTAGAAGTTTAGAAGTAGCTCTAGAGGGACGACTGTAGATGAATTGCCCACAAGAAATACAGATTATATCATCAGAGACATGTGATCAGAAAAGGCATTAGGCTTACCTTATGATAAAAGTAATTACTGATAGCTTATATGTTTCAGTGATATTTACACAATTCAGAAGAATAAGTCACTAGAATGTTGAGTGGATCTTCTTTTGAGCATGAGAATAGCCATTCAAAGTGCTAGGTCTTGTTCTTTACCTCTTGGCACTCTGTGGAGCATTTTAAGAAGGTCAGGGACAAGAATTTTTCATAACACTTTACCATGGTATAGTAGTTACCTTGTGATCCTGAGGCCTGTATCAATGGAATACAAACTCTGGCAGGTTCAATAGAATGGATAGCCTTCTAGTACAGTTTTAGCAAAAGATTGTTCTCTTTCTGAAGACCAATGTCAATAAAAATGGAAAGGTTCATCAAATATAGGTCTGCCACTACTTGAAAAATTCTTTGGAAATGGCAATCAATGAAACAAGTTAAAAAAAGAAAAATGAAAATGGCCTGTGATCATGGTCTCCAGAAGAGGCTATGGGAAAATGGAGGGAAAATCAGACAGAGGGTATTAAGAATCACAGTTTTATATGTAAGTATAAGTTTTTATTTTTGTTGGTAGTGTAGGATAAGGGAAAAGAATGCTTAGTTTGGAATCAGTGAGCTGGGTTCGAAGTCCTGTTCTGACACATATGTTTTTGTGATCTGCTCATCACTTAACTCTCTGGGCCAACCTGCAAAATAAGTAGGATTGGACTGGATGGGTTCTAACATTTCTTCTATCTTTAAATCTATGAAGCTCTTATCTTAAGATGTTCTAAATGCTAGATACTTGCTTCAGTCAACAAAAAGTAGATATAGCCATACCAGATCTCAAACTGTATTTTATAAGGCAGTTATTATCGAAAACAATCTGGTACTGGTTAAGAAATAGAGTGGTACATCAGTGGAAAAGATTTGTTACACAATACATTATACTAAATTATCATAGTGATTTAGTGTTTAATAACCCAAATATCCAAGCTTTTCAGACAAAACCTCATTACTTGACAAAAGCTGCTGGAAAAACTGGAAAATAATATAGCAGAAACTAGTTATAGACCAACATCTCACACTGTATACCAATATAAGGTCAGAATGTGTATATGATTTAGACATAAAGGGTGATACCATAAGCAAATTAGGAGATCATGGAATAGTTTACCTGTCAGACCTATGAATATAGGAAGAATTTAAGACCAAAGAGATATGGAGAGCATTATAAATTATAAAATGGATCCTTTTGAATATATAAAATTAAAGTTTTTGCACAAACAAAACCAATACAACCAAGATTAGAAGTAAAGCAGAAAACTGGGAGGAAAAAGTTTATTGCACATAATAAAGGCCTCATTTCTCAAATATATGGAGAACAGAGTCAAATTTATAAGAATACAAGTTATGACCCAATTGATAAATAATCAAAGGTTATGAACAGACAGTTTTCAGGTAAAGAAATCAAAGCTATCTGTGGTTGTATGAAAAAAATACTCTAAATCACTATTGATTAGAGAAATGCAAATTAAAACATCTCTAAGGGACCTCTTCACACCCACCAGATTGACTAATATGACCAAAAAGGAAAATGATAAATATTGGAAGGCATGTGGGAAAACTGGGACATTAATGCACTGCTAGCAGAGTTGTGAACTGATCCAACTATTCTCAGGAGCAAATTGGAACTATGCCCAAAGAACTACATTTTGATCCAGCAATACCACTACTAGGTCTATATCCCAAAAAGATAAAAAAAGGGAAAAGAACCTATTTATACAAAACTATTTATAGCAGCTCTTTTTGTGGTGGCTAAGATTTGGAAATTGAGGGGATGTGGCTATTATGATAATTTGCTTGATGATACAAGTATGTAGTTCTTTTTGGATGGGAAAGGGTATCTGTGGGTAGCTTCAGAGATTTACAAACAACAAAAAAGACATCAATCAAACATGGAAAATGCACAGAAGCTAAAAAAAATTGAAAAGAGGACACAAATGACAATTTTGTTATTGTTAAATTGAATATGTAAGCATTGACTCAGTGATTATTTGTATAGGACTCTTCCCTTGGTGGCAATTGACTTCTGTGGTTCTATATACTCTCTTCAGGCCCTTAAAGGGAGAAGAATACTCTGAGAAGAAATCAACATGTAGAGGAACCAGCAACTTCCAGAAAGTCTTCAACCTTGTTTTCTCTCTTGAAGTAGGAAGTCAGAAAACCAGGATCTCTCCTTCTCAATCTCCCACCAACTTTGCCCCTTACCAGTCTCCACCAATGAAGAAACTTTTGCAAATGAACTTTTCACCACCCATTGCAAATACACACTTAAAAAAGAAACACTGTAACAGAAGTTATTTTTATTTCCAAGTTCTATTTTTATCTTGATAGACAGAAATTCTTGTATTTGCTTATGAGTATTAAGTTCATAATAAAAGAAAAAAGAAAAAAAAAGATTTGGGGATAATTAAGGGAAATCTTGTATACTCCATTTTTAACCAGGAATTGACAAGTAGCATTGAGAAAGGCCTACATCACATTTACTAGATCCTCCAATATATGATTTATGGGAAACCATGCTCAAGGGTTGCACTGGATAAGGATGTATGGGTCAGTTATGATCTGCTTTGCTAGAACGTTTTTGAATCAAGTAGATCACAGTTCCTTTGAATTAGCAAAATAAACAGTATGATTAGATATAGATAGATTGCCATTGCCATTAAAAAGGTCATGAACATGTAGAAATATTGAAGAGTCAGGAATAATAATGATTAGTTATTTTATTATAACAATAATTATTAATCATTTAATTAATATATAACATACATATATTTGTGTATATATACATATATTCTATATATTCATATGTACATATAAGTAGGTTCAAATCTACATTTTTATTGGTAAGGGAAGCTCCTCTAACAACATAGATCAACAAATGGCCAACAATTTATCATTTTAGCGGGTTGCTTGGGGCTCTGACAATTGAATTGAATTGCCCAGAGCCACACAAATAGCATGGAACCAAAACATAGCTATAACTCAGATCTTCCTGGCTTTAAAAGTAGCTCTCTATCCACATCTTCATGTCGTCTTTCTATCTTTGTTTAGTGTTTTTAAATGATAAAGTTATGTACATAATTTTTATATCCTCTCAACCACTGTTGCCAAGGTACACTCAGACATGCTCCAAGATGAGCTATACAATCTCTTCTGCCCTCTGCTATTATCTAAACAAGTCATGTAGTTCCCTGAATGAGGTTGACTCTTTTATTTTTCTTGAGGCAATGGGATTAAGTGACTTGCCCAGGGTCATATAGCTAGTAAGTGTCTAAAGCCAGATTTGAACTCAAGTCCCCCGAACTCCAGGGCCAGTGCTCTATCCACTATACCACCTAGCTGACCCCAGGTTAAAGCTTTGACAAGATGTGCTATTACCTAGTCCTAGGTTTTTGTTACCAGTTGACATGGCTCTTTATTTGAGCACTTGTAAAGTTCACAACTACGTAACATCAATGAAGATCAATGAGTAGATACTACTTTAATAATGAAATTCATATGTTGGAACTGACCCTTAGACTACACTTTAACAGGACACAAAGAGCACTCAGTGCAGGAAAAAGCAGGGAAAGTCTGAAGACAGGCAGGGAGGCAGCCAGTCAATCAATCAGTAAGCATTGATTAAATGCCTACCATTAAATGCCTGGCGGCACTGTGTTGTAAGTGCTGAGGAAACAAAGAAAGGTAAAAGAGATTCTCTGTTCTCAGGAAGCTCATAGTCTAATGGGAAAGGCAACTTACAAATAACTGTAGAAACAAGACACACATAGAAGAAATTGTAGATAATAAGTAGAGGGAAAGCACTAGCATTAAGGAGAATTGGAAAAGGCATCTTGCAGAATGTGAGAATTTGCCTGAGACTCGAAGGAAGCCAGGGAAGTTAGAAAGCACACGTGAGTTGGGAGGGAGTTCATGCATAGGGAACAGCAAGAAGACAAACCATCTAAGAAGAAACTGACAGCTTAGCCTCAGACATAGACACACCCACAAAGAGTGGGACAATTAGTAACATTAGTTTTGGGACCAATCACAGAAGTTTCTTGATCAAGTTAGGGCAGATTGAGTTCTGGGGAGAAAAGACTGTATGTCGTTCCACCCACCTCACCCTCCCCACCCTCCAATATCCTGGGAGAGAGGAGTTAAGGGTGGGATAGTAACAAACTCAGACTTATACATTTGTTGATATTATAAAAGTTATGTATATGTATAAAATATCTATATATATTATGTATAAAAGTCATGGTTTTTGAGTAAATGTGTTAAGCTAAATGACTTCTCTAAAACCCCATAGGCAGTATTGGTCAGAGGACTTGAATCAGAAATCAATTTCCTATTTGCTATATTATACCTTCTTTAAAAATAAGAGAATATTCTAACTTTAGAAAGGAAATACATATTATCTTAAAGAATACATGTTTTTAATCTGCAAACTACACAGCCATCTAAAAGTTACCAGGCAGATCGATAACAAAAGCTTGTCATCACTTTGGAAAGGTACTCCACGGGAAATACTTTGAAAACTCATATGGTATTTTCCTTTCACCCTTCTAATATTTGCATATATTACAATGGATTATTAAAAACAAATATTGAATGAAACTAAGACTTTTTACATTTTTACATGTATTTTTATACTCCATGTATTGGCACACAAATGAATTTATTTTTCCATTCCTTTGGAATATGACCTTTATCTAGGTTTAACCACCAGCAAAAAGCCTCTTCTCTACAACTTGTGGAATCTTAGAGAATTGTTTGGAGAACTGAAATGCTAAGTGTCATGCCCAGGATAATCACACAGTCAGTATTTGTCAGAGGTAGGACTTAAGTATAGATCTTCCTGACTCTAAATCCAATTAATCTAATGCTGATATCTTTTTATGATGGCTTTCTCTTTTTCTCTCCCAGAGCTAGATATAATGAATTTAGCTACTTCAGCAACAAAAACAGACATATATATTCTTATGCTTACATATCATGTTCTTTAAGTCATTATGACTGACAAAATCAATAGTTTATTGCAGGAAGAATTTCTCATCAACGTCATTTACAAATGACAACTCACAGCATGTAATGTGCACTGATATTTCCTGTCTCATTTATTAGGGAGCTAGTTTCAAAATGAACAATAAAGCTAAATCTTTCTTCATAAAATTTGATACTGCTTTTGTTTTAGTTGAACATCCTCCAATATTTGTCAAGTAAATGAAACCTGAAGTATGTTTTCTTGCAGATGAAATAAATCATTATTTGGCTACTACATACATATATGTATATATGTATGTATGTATATATGTGTATATATGAAATTAGGATGTACACATATATATGAAATTATGATGTACATCCTCATACATCTCCCTGAAAATTAGCATCCACTGAACAATGACAGACTGAAAGCAATGATATGGCAAAGGCAAAAGAAAGAAAATCCTCTAAAGAATTTGGCATTAAAATATACTTTAACCAAATTCAGAGAAAGGGGCAGCAAATGACACAGTAGACAGATGATGTGGTATATCATCTGATAGTAATATATAGAGAGTCACTTCAGTCTGAAGGTATGGTATCACCTCCCGAAATATTTATAGTAATCATTACCGGTGCTAGAGTTATTGGTGGAGGCATTCCAATCTATTTCTGAAATGTTATATTTCAGCCATATGCATTTCAAGAGAAAAAGATGTAACAAATGTAAATTGTTACTCTAATTTTGAAGAGACACAACAGAATAGAATGCATTTCTTAGCCAATGCTGTAAAATATCAGGTATTACTATTGTTGTTTCTGTTGTTCTTTTTCTTCTCCCCCTCTCCTTCTTCCTCCTCCTCCTCCTGCTCCTTCTTCTCCTTCTCCTCCTCTTCTTCTTCTTCTTTGTCTTTGTCTTCATCTCCTCCTCCTCCTTCTTTTCCTTCTCCTCCCCCTCCTCCTTTTTGCTTCTTCTTCCTCCTCCTCCTCCTCCTCCTTCTCCTTCTTCTTCTTCACCTTTGTCTTTCTAGGTCTCCTATCTCTCAGAAGTTGGAAAGACAGGGGCTACTCATGAGCCAATGCAATGGTCATGAGAACTTTGAGATACTTCACTTTTTGACCTGTACTGGTTTACCCCTCTTTAGGCAACCTGGTGGCTCCACAATCCCAAGGATTCACTATATTAACACCAAATAGTATGGACATCCAATAAGCTCAGGCCACCGCAGTTCAATACTCTTGAATTCAAGAGATCCCCCAGCCCCAGCCTGCCTAAGAATTGGGATTACAGGTGTGTATCACCACAACTGGTGGTGGTTTTATTGTTTATTTATTTTTATTGTTTATTGGCTTTATTGTTTTATACTTGAGCTACGTAGGGATAATTCAAGCAATAATAATAATAATAATTAATAATAATGTCACTTCTCATTTGAATAGCACCTTAAAATTAGTAGTTTCAAAGAAGATATTATCTGATGTTATCCTCAAACAACCCAATGAGGGAGAACAGTTATTTGTATCCATATATTGCAGAATAAATAAAAGCAGTGAGGCTGTCAGTCAGTTCATTAAAAAGCATTTTAAGTACTTACTATATTCCAGGAACTGTTAAGTTATAAAGAAAGGCAAACACATAGTCCTGGGCCTCACAAAATGTCAGTGTCACTGTTAGAATTCAGTTCTTTCCATAACAATACAAAGTAAAAGCCTCCTGAGCTATTGAGGCATGAATATATGGATTTGAGGGCACACAGTAGGAGGAAATACGTACAAGAGTCTAGCAGTGTTGTTGCTGCTGCTGCTGAGACATTTCAGTTGTATCTAACTCTTCACGGCCACATTTGGGGTTTTCTTGACAGGATAGAATGATTTGCCACTTTCTTCTCCAGCTTATTTTATAGATGAGTAAATAGTGTTAAGTGACTTGCCTAGGGTCACAGAGCTAGTAAGTGTCTGAGGCCATATTTGAACTTGGGAAGATAAGTCTTCTTGACTTCAGGCCTGGAACTCTATCCACTGTGCCACCTAGCTGCCTGAAATCGTGGACCATATCATCCTTGGGGTCCTCTTCACAAGAACATTGCCATTTGCTTCTCCAGTAGAATAAAGCAAACAGAGATTAAGTGATTTGCCCAGGGTCACACACCTAGTGTCTGAGGCTGGATTTGAACTCAGGTCTATTCTGATGTCAGGCCCAGTGATCTGTCTACTGTACTACCTAGCCGCCACCTCATGCAACTTAGGCTAGTCTGAGTTCCCCTAAAGTCAATAAAACTGTCCTTGAGATTTTATTGATCAAAAAGACTAGGGCTCCAGTCATCGAGGCAACTTCTCAGTCAACTGCATTGTAAAAAAAGATGATCCAAAGAGTACTCCTCACCCTTAATGAAAGTCTCTGTGCTCTGTGGCTCAATAAACTTTTCCAACCTGATTATTTTCTCTCTATGGACTTAAAAGAGATTGTGTCTACTTGATTCTATGCTATTATATTATGGCTACTATTAAGTCAACCTACTTCTTGTTAAATGTTATTTGATCTACTAGGATTCCATTTTATTTGATTCCTGAGTCTGAACCACTGGATCAATCTAAGTAAAGCCTGGCCCAGAACAGAGGAAAATTGTCATCAGGGTTAGTTAGACATTTTTGTGGGGTTAGAGGAAATAAGCAGCATTAATGGCCTTAGGGGAAGGAGGAAAGGGTGGGAAAATGACTTCTGGTCTTGTATCCTGGGGATTTGCCTTTTTCTATGGAGGTTGTACAACCCTATTTATTAGAGACAATAAAAGGGGAAGATGGACAAAAGATAAAAAAAAAAGAAGGAAATATTTCAAGTAAAAATAATACAAATATTTTGCATATTTTCTTTCAAGTAAGTACATATTCAAATGACATGTGATGTCAAACTTCCCCTTATAACTGTCAAGTCATTCTGGAAAGAACCTTCCAAAAGACAAAATGTCAAGGAATGATATTGTAGTACTAACAATGGTAATCATCCAGAAAGAGCCAGATATGTTGTCAATGCCCTTCCAATGCTGCTATATGCCATTGAAAACTTTACTTTAAACACTCTGTTTAAAGTTATGCTTTAACCTTTTCTTTCAGTCTGTATCTCTGATGAAGCAGTTTTTGCAGATCAAGCATCTTGCATGAATTAGGTGCTTAGTAAGTGCTGATTGAATTGAATTGATATGAAAGAAAAAGTTTTCAAATAGTAGAAACATTTTATACATTAAAATACATTTAAAATGTGGGCAACTTTAGAGGCTGCTTAGAATTTCTCCAAGTGGATTTATAAATCCACTGAAGCAAGAACCCAAATATCACTTTGAATGAAGTGGACAGAGATGTTTATGCATATATGCTGGAAAATATGTAAGCTCAGGGGGAAAACTCTATTTTTTTCAATGTTTCTACAAACTGTTTAATTTTTTGGTAGAATATATCCAATCAACCTACCTGTTACTTCAGGACCTATTCTCCTCTGATAATTTTCATTTTTTTAAAAATCCATGAATTTAATGTAAAACAATTGATGTCCTCAATTCAATGTAGCAACAAACATGTATTAATCACATCTTGGTGATTAATCACCTCCTAGATAGTATTGTTTGGGGAGAAATATACAGATAAGTCATGAATTCTCATCTCCAGGAGCTTAAATTCTGCATTTATATACAGGGTTATAAATGTGTAGGTAGATAAATCGATAGAACAAAAGAAAAAGTAAGAAAAAAGAAAAAGAAAGAAAAAAAGATATATTTCTGATAGATATTTCTATAGATATCACAAAGATTTGCACCTAATGGATAGTAGTGTTCATTTCCAGAAGAAAAAAAATATTTATATATAAAGGAACAGTAATGTGTGAGTTCATAAGCCAGAATAATAATGTGACAAAGATAGATTTTATTAAGAATTTTTAATGGAATAAAGGAAACATTTCTAGGGAAATGGTGAAGTGAATTTGATTGTGCCATCTTTTGCTTAAGGAGATTATAGTAGATTATAGAGCATCCTGATTTCTGAACTCACAGGTGTTCCAGACCTTCCCACAATATTCTTAGTTTTAATTCTAAGGTACACATAAGCTTTTGGTTTCAATCTGTGCTCAAACAACTGATTGCAATGCTAGAGCAAAATGAATTATTTTCTTGATTTACTACTGACCAACCTAGTGGATAACATATAAGGGAACATCTGAACTAAGGCATGAATTTTCTGGAGAGCAACAATAAACAGTCCTCAATGGAGGACCAAAATAGAGACAAACTGTAGACACAACTCTTGTCTCAAGGGATCTAGTAACTCTCTTTGAAGAATCATCCTCTTGGGGTTAAGGTCATTGGCAAAGCAACATGGGAGAAATTCTTTTGCAGCTGCTTACTCTGAGCAGGCATGCAGAAAAAACAGATGACTTCAATTTGCAGCATCATTACTCACAACCTTTCCTGACATTAGACTAGCATACGTACATAACATACACAGCAAAAAAAGCTATATTCCCAAATGCCTGATATTAGAACTATAATATGTCAAGATAGATTTGGGATGGAAGGTGTTGGCTGATGGATGGCATGTATTTGTTTTAAGTCAAGATGGAGAGGCTTCATCTCAGCTTCACTGAGGTAGCTGACATAAATGCCCTCCTCCCAGGTAAATACCAAATTTGTTAGAAAAGAAACTACATAAACATCAAGCATAGATAATTTATATGTTTATACTATTTATATATAATATATTTATATTTACATATAATTTATATATGCTCTTTTATATAAAAATGGGTATTGTTAACCTACCCACATATATATCCTATGAAAGATCATTATAGATGTATATAAAACTCAATACTTTGTTGGCAACAGATAAGAAAAAGCCAACTGTTTAGTATTGGATCTACTACTTACTAATTGTGTAACCCTGGATAAGTCATTAATGTTCTCCTGACCTCAGTTTCCTCATTTATAAAATGTTCATACCAATATGCCTCCAAATGCCTCAGTTATCCTTACAGGGGTCAAAACAAGATCATGTATTTAAAATGCTGCATAAATATGGAAAAACAGCATGGCATAGGGGATAGAGTTGACCTTGAAGGCAGGAAAACCTGGGTCCAAATCTTGCCTTGGATACATCCTGGATCTGAGATCCTAAGCAAGTCACTTCTCAGTGCTCTTGGCAACCTTTTAAGTCTATCAATTGCAGAAAAGGTGCTGAACTGCATTATTAGTAGGAGTGTCTTCACCTGGCATCTCCCTAATCCAAGAAAACTGTTTTCCCTACATAAATGTTAATCAGTCAAAAATAATTTATTAAAGACATAACTGTGCCAGACTCTAAAGATCCAAGGCCAAAGAATAAAACAAAGTACTCAAAAGGAGCTTAAATTGAAATGAGGAAGAAAAAATGTGCATATATAAATATACATATATATGTCATACACATAAAATGAATAGCTAAGGTATATGCAGAGAGAGATGGATTAAAACCACATTAAGACTTTTGGGACACTGCATTTATGTGCATATGTATTTGTATATGTTATTAAATAAAAGATGGTTTGGGAGGGAGAGAACTAGTGTCTAATTATAGTGTATTAAATTGTACAAAGCATTTTCTTTAATATATCTCATTTCAACCTCATAACAATTTGTACAGCAAGTATGCAGCTATTATATTTTTAAAGTGAAGTTCAGAGAAAGAGATTTAGGTGTTATAACCCAGTCTTTTTTTTTTTTTTTTTTTGAGTGGCCCCAGCATGCATAAGAGTAGTAAGGAGAAAATATCAGAATTCTAAATCTCTTCTGTCCAAGGTTCCACAGGTATTTGGGAGCAGACCCTGGATTAAAATTCAGATTCTCTGCCTTCAAATCTAGGACTTTTTTTTGTTATAGGTCTCTATTTCCTCCTGCGATAGGGAGGAGAAGAGAAAGAACAATGACCTAAAAACTGGTATAAACTCACTTTAGTGACCTGGCATCATTGACTTCAATTGTGTAGCATGTGTAGTTAGTTAGTTCAGCCCTGCCCATCTCTGAGCATTTTTTTAAACCTGTGGTTTAAGATTAAATTTTGGAGAAGGATATATTGGAAGAAAATAAGAAAACAAAAAACCCCAGTATATTTTAATTTTCTAATCTTCCTCTGACATTGGGACAATGAATAAATATGATGGATTTTATGTATAGGAAGAGATATGACTTAAATTGGAGGCATACAAAAAGTTGGAATATGATAGAAAGACGGCTTACTAAGGGAGACAGATTGTTCATAGAGTAGATCCACAAGTCAGGATCAATAGGAGATCATGATTACAATTGTCCATGACACCTGCCTTGGTCATTCTACCAACACCTGCTGGTCCTCCTATGTGAGTGAAAGGGAAGATGTTAGAATTCAGCACAATATACCTGTAGGCATATAACTCAAATGCTCATTCTGCCACTTCTCAGGGCTGCTCAGAGGACAATTGTCTCTAGATAAATAATGGCATGTGTGAATGCATATGAACCATGTAGATATATGTATACATACATATATACACACATATGCAATTATATGTAGATATATACATATATACTCATATACAAATATATATGCACATATATAATTATTCTTATGAACAATACAAATAAATGACATGTTACAAGAGAAATTCCTTATGTACATTAAATTTATGATCAAGTTTTATTTGTTTTCTACTTCAGGATTCATTGTAATAATATTTTAATAGAGGCATAAGGTTATAATCTTAACACATTTTTCTCGTGATTTTTAAACATTTCTCTTTGGAGACAAATGCTTATTCTTTTATTTTACATGTGATAAAAGCCAAAAAGAGAATTTATTTAGAGTTCACAACCTGATGACCATGAACTTATTTAAAAAATTCATAGCTACTATATTTCAATATATTTGCTTTCCATAGTAATTTATATGTATTTTATTTTATTCATAAATATTATTTTGAAGTGAAGTCAATGAGTTTTTCAGATTGCCAGAGGTACCTACGATACAAAAGGAAAAAAAAAATATTAAGACCTTTTGACAAAGAAGTTTATAACAGTTATATTTGTCTAAAAATAGAATTGGATAAACAATCTTGAAGAGAAGTAAGTTCTCTATTATAGGAAGCATCCAAACATCAGAAAGAAGCCGCTTTCCAGAAATGATATTGAAGGCATTCTTGAATGGAATGGGAAAAGGAAAATATACATACATACATACATACATGCATACATGCATGCATGCATGCATAGGTAATTTTCTTTCTTTTGCCTTACTAGTTTAACCTAACATTTTTTGAATTGTACCAAATATGTTGAGAATCAATAGCTTTGATTTATCCTTGATTTTGCTGGGAAGATCTCAAGTATTCTTCTATACAAATCATTCTAGCTTTGAATTTTGGATAGATACTAGTTACCATTTTAAGGAATGATCCATTAATTGTTGTACTTTGTAATGTCTTTAACATAAGGAGTGGTGTATTTTATGAAAAATTTATTTCTGCATCCTTATTGCTATAATCATAAGATTATCATTGTTTTATTATTAACATGGTTATCATGTCTATAGTTTTGGTAATATAGAACTAATCTTTATTCTTAGAATAAATTCAGTTTAGTGATAGAGTATACTCTCTTTTATATAATGTTTTAGCTCTTTGATAAGGTTGTATTTCATATTTTTTGTTTCTATACTCATCAGAAAGATTGTTCTAAAGTAGTCATTCTCTGCTTTGTCTCTTTTCTGTTTTGACAGTAGAGTCATATTTTTTCTTAAAGAAGGTTTGAGTAGGATCCCTTATTTCATTATTTTTGTAATCACTTAATATAATATTAGAATTAATTGTACTTTGTATTGTACTTTGTACTGTAATTATACTTTGAATATTTGATAGGTCCTTAATTGTACTTTGATTATTTGATAGGATTTAGTTGTGAATCTATCTGGTCCTGGATTATTTTCCCCTTTTGGGAATTCTTTTGCGGCCTGTTAAATTGATTTTACTGAGCCTGGGTTGTTCAAATTTCCTATTTTGTGTTGTGTTAATGCGTCTTTTGTATATTTTAAAAATATTTATCTGTTATATATTATCAGTTTTGTAGGTATATAATTGGGCAAATGGCTCCAGATAATAGCCTTTAATCATTCTTTATTGTAAGTCCTTCCTTTTCATTTTTATTCTGGAAAAGTGGTTTTCCTCTCTTTTTAAATCAAATTAGTCAACTTTATTTATTTTACTAGTTTTTAAACTGAAAAAAGTTCCTAATTTTATTTATCAACATATTAATTTTGTTTTCAATTCTGTTCATCTCTTCTTTGATATTCAGATTTCTAGTTTCATGTTGAAAGTTTTTCTTATTTGTTGCTTTTCTAGTTTTTTTAACAATTGTATATGCAGATTTATCTGTTCTTTTCTGTCCTTTTTGTTGACAAAAATGTTTAGTGATATAAATTTTTCATTAGTTTGACTACATCACCAAAGGTTTTGTATGTCATTTTATGACTGTCATTTTTTTCTGATGAATTTTTTTGTTTCTGTGATTTTTCTTTGATATATGTATTTTCTAAATTAAATTATTTAGGCATTTCTCTTTTGAGACTAATGCTCATTTTATATTTTAACATGGAATTTTTTATTTAAATCACATTTGCTGAGAGTAATTCTGATTATATTCTGGTCAGTAAAGTATGTGTTTAATGTTTATGCTTTTCTGAATTTGCTTATGGGGTTTTTGTGGCCTTGCAAATGTTAATTTTTGTAGAGGTGCCAAGCAGAGCTGAGAAATATTTATATTCCTTTCTAATTTCATTCAGTAATTACCAATGATCTATTATGTATACCTTTTTCCTAAAATTCAGTTCAGGTCCTTAACTTCTTTCTTGTTTATCTTTTAATTATATTTATCTAATTCAGAAACAGACACATTGAAGTCCTAAGTATTAAAGTTTTACTATTTGTCCCTGTAATGCAACTTCTACTTTTAATATTTTGATGCTACATACCATTCAATACATAAATATTAATATTGGCATTATTTCTCTCTCCATGTTGCCCTTAAAAATAATAGTTTACTTGCTTATCTATCTAAATGTCACTTTGCTTGAGATTATGATTAGTACCCTTGATATAAAAAAATTAGCATAAAATTTTACTCTTGTCCCTTTCCAAATTCCCATTTTAACTCTATGTGCATCTTTATGTTTGTAATGTGTTTCTTGTAAACAACATACTGTTGGTTACTGCTTTTAAATCCTTTAAATACCCTTCTCTGTTTTATTGATAAGTTCATCCCATTCACATTCATGGTTATGACTGTTAATTGTGTTTTTCCTTCTGTCTTAATCTCTCATAATTATTCCTCTTTTTTACCTCTGACCACCCCCACCCCTTTGCAAAGAAGGAGTAAGAAAAAGAGAAGGAATTTGATCAACATTTGAGATCTTTAATTGAAGTACTTTGATCCTACTCCTTTGATCCCTCTTCCTTTCTATCAAGCATGGACTCTGATCCTCTAGTTCTTATATCTTTTTTTTTTCCTCTTTGTATTCCTTCTTTTATGATCTGCCCTCCAATGTTGGTGTTTGGTTTGCTTGAGATTATTCTCTCTTCAAATCTACTATTCTTCACTCTCCCTTTCTCTACCTATTTCTTTGATTATTTAAATATATTTTATACCAAAGTCCCTCTGTGTTTAATCCTCCTTTGTCCAGTTCATTTATGAATGAGGTTCGTGATATTCCTGCTTTTTTCATTTCTTCTGTGTTGCTATACTTGTGTTCCAACCTATCTCAATTACATGAGATAACAAATCCCTTACCATTCTTCCTCATTTCTCCTAGTGCATTCCTTTCCCTATTCTTTTTTCCCCACTCTCAAGACTAACAGAAAGTAAATAAAGTCACAGACCTCCTTAAAACCTACAAAATAGAAGAAAGTTCTGTATCACCGGATGTTCATCTAGTGATGGGTATTTCAACTGAGTGTCCTATAGACATCCCAGACCAATATATCAATATAGAGCTTGTTTTCTTTCCTCCAAACCCTCTCTCCCTAACTTCTTCATTTTTTGAGAGCGCCACCATTCTTCTAGTCACCCAAGTTCACAACTTCAGTGTCATCTTCAATTTTTCATTTCCCCTCACTCTGAATATCTGATTGGTTGTTAAATCTTGTCAATAATACTTCAACTTTTCTCACAACATTCCCCACAGCTCCAATCACATGTTTGCCATACTAGTTTAGATCTATTGCAGTAGTCTCCTGTTTGGTGTCCTTTTTTCAAGTCTTTCCTTTCTCCAATTCAACATCCACATAGCTATCAAAGAGATTTGCCTAAAGCATAGGTCTGGCCATCCCACTTCCTTGCTAAATAAACTCCAGTGTCTGGCTATCACCTCTAGGATCAAAGCAAATTCCTCTGTTTGATATTTAAAGATGATTATAACCTGGGTCCAGCCTACCTCCCTTTCCAGACTGGCTACATATCAATCACCTTTATGTAATCTAAATTTTGTTTCTGTATTGGTCTAAACTAGGTTGAGGGCAACTAACTGGTCTCAAACCCATAGGTGAGTTAGAGGGATGTCTGCCCTGAGCACATGAAGACTTCACTGGCAGGATACATGGATGAGAACCTTTTGTTCCAATGGCCATGAAGTCGGCTGAAGCAGGTGCTGTGGAGTGCTCAGTTAGAACTTCATCAGACATTAAAGAAGCCGAGGTTATCATGCATTGCATCCCAGGCCATTGCCAGTTGTCTTGACTTTTGTCTTGCCACTGGACTTTGATGATTCTGGAAGAGACAGTGAGGCTGATGACTGTACAACTCTGCCTCAGTTAAATCCAATTCACATGTAAGTCAAGACATCACTCATCACACATTGTGACATCATTCATCCTCTTGGAAAATGAAAGATGAACAACAATTCGATGATGTAGGAAGGGTACCAAGATGGGTAGTTTGGATAAATGACAAAAGTGGTTGATAAACAGCCTTTTGGCAATGGTTCTCTACAACAACAAAAAATCTTTAAAGACACATGATGATGAAAGAAATTCTTCCCATCTCACTGGTGACCAGCTGACATTCATTTTCAGCTTTGCTTTTTCTGTTGAAGTCAGATGATTTAAGCATGTGGATTAGGGAGAAATCCTTCACTGTAGTGTTTCTGTTATCTCTTGAGAAGGAGCTCAGTACTAATGAAGAGTATCTGGCTAGATACAGTACAATCAATTTAGAGCTAGGAAGGATATTGGAGATCACCTTGTACAAATACCTCATTTTACAGATGAAAAAAACTGAGGCCAAGACAGATTAAATAACTTACACAAGATCGTATAAAGAGTAAAAAGCAGATGTGAACTTTAGAGTCCTCTGATTCTAAATCTAGTGCTCTTTCCTATATAGTAAAAAGTGGCAGGATCAGGATTTGGAACATTGAATCATGAAATGGTAGAACTGGGGCAGCTATGTGGTGTAGTGAATAGAGTGCTGAGCCTGGAGTCAAGACAACCTGAGTTCAAATCCAGCCTCATATACTTACTAGCTATGTGACCCTGGGCAAGTCATTTAACCCTGATTGCCTCAGTTTCCTGGTCTCTAAAATGGGGATAATAATAGCACAAATCCCCATCAGGGTTGGTTTGAGGATCAAATCAGATAATCATTGTAAAGCACTTAGCACAGTGCCTAACACATAGTAAGTACTGCATAAATGTTAGGTACTATTATTATTAAATGAAAGAGATATTAGAAGTCATTTCCCATCTCATTTTACAGATAAAGAAATGGACCCAGAAAGACTTAGAAACTTAGTGAAGTCACATAGTCAGTGGTACATCCGGGTATATTATAACCCAGGTCTCCTGATTCTCAATCAAGTGTTCTATCCACTATACCATGCTGTCTCCCTGAAGCAAAGTAGTCATTTGTCATGCAATCAAGATGGTTGCCTATCTCCACCAATATAAAGGTATAAACAGTTCAACCTTTAAAAAAAAAAGTCCAATCTCTCTGTGCCCTGATAGAGAGAATATCAGCACTGTTCTGGAAGAGATATGGGAGTGATGGAAGTCTAATTGGTCCTCATTCTCAGATAGAAATTCTAGGTCTTTTAGCAGCTGGATTTTAGGACACTGGTGTTGAATAAATCTCATTTAATAAAATAGAAACAACTTTTTGAGAGACACAAAGAAAAAAGATAAAGGAAAGACAATTGTATTGAAGAAGAATAGGAAGAGGCATATTTAATGAGGGTTTGAAAACACATGGACTTTGGGGGAAATTTCTAATATAAACATGCAAAATAAATTTTAAAAAATCAAGTTATAAGAAAATATATCAAAAGTTATCAGAAAAAGTCCTATAAGGTAAGATTAATTTAGAATCAGAAGATTTGGGTTCAAATTCCAGCCTTGCCATTTATGATATATGTGATGTGTATTTAGGCTTTGGTTTTCTCAAATATTAAAAAAAAGGACAAAATAACCTCTAAGATCTCTTCTAGCTCTGAATTGTAATCCTTTGATGTAGACACACAAGCATAACTACAGAAAGGAGGGAATTAGATTATAAATGTATACCTATTTCAAGACCCTGTTGAGTTTGCCTATTTGATGTAAGGTCTCATGTCTTACCAATTTCAGGCCAAGTGTTGAGAAAAAGAAGGGAAGAGGTACGGCTGATCTTGGCCAGGAGAGAGATAAAATGGGGGAAATATCTGGACTGTCAGTCTGCCTATCCAAAAAGAGGGTGACAGAGTGACAGAGACAGTATTAGGGAGTAAGAGAGAACATGGGTAATGTCCTGGCTGAAAAAAATTGAAATGAGAGAGAGAAAAAAGAGAAAAATCGGGAGAGAGAAAGAGAGAGAGGAAGGGAGAGGGAGAGAGAGAGAGAGAGAGAGAGAGAGAGAGAGAGAGAGAGAGAGAGAGAGAGAGAGAGAGAGATTATTTAGGATCTAGCTAATTCATGAGAGATTGTGAACATTTCATCTTTGTACTTTTTCTTTTTATGGTCAGCCTCCCCTGACAGTGAGTTTGGAGATGAGAAAGTCCTATTAACAGAAAAAGCAGTCCTCTCTATCTCAACCCCTTCTGTATTGTTCTGCTTGTAGATGGTATTGAGAGGGGCACATAATTACACCTTCTTCCAAATACCTAGAAAGTAACAAGGCATCAATTTGAAATATATTGGGTGTTTCTTAAGAAGACACATAATTTCACTAAGGTTAAGTCTGGTTTGGAGATATCCATGTTCTTTCACAAAGTTTTATCCTGACTTCTGAGGCAGGGAGCTGATGATGTTTTAACTGTAGAATGCCTATCTAGCATGTCTTAGTGGGGACAAAGAATAACTTGGCAGAATAATGCAGCCAGCTTCTAGGCCCTTGAACTAGATAAAGATAGTTATTTATGTTAATCATGAGGATTTGCTGGAAAAGAGCAGTGCCTCTCTGTGTGCTCAGACTGAGCTTTGGTGTAAGGTAAAGAATGTTAGACCTGAACTTAGAAGACCAGGTTTCGAGCCTGGCATCCAGCATTTACAAGCTCTGTGATTTTTGGCAAGTTGTTGAAACTTGGAGACCTGGAATTTCCTCATCTATGAAAACATACTTAACAGGGTTGTTGCAAGTATATAATTTAATGGATTTGGAATTTCATCAGTGAAAGAATTGCCCGTGATGAATGATAGAGATAATAACCAAAACATATCTTTTTTTTTTTTTTTTGGTGAGGCAATCGGGATTAAGTGACTTGCCTGGGGTCACACAGCTTGTAAGTGTCACGTGTCTGAGCCCAGATTTGAACTCAGGTCCTCCTTATTCCAGGGTGGGTTCTCTACCCACTAAGCCAACTAACTGCTCCCAAAACGTATCTTCTTATCAAGTGTCCTTATCTATGTCCACCCATGACTAATATGTCCAGTGCACTGGAATGGTGGAGTTTTTCCTCTAGGAACATTTTTGTTGTGGTTTAGTCATTTCATTCATGTCTAATTCTTTGGGGTTTTCTTGGCAAACATACTGGAGTGGTTTGCCATTTTCTTTTCCAACTCATTTTACAGATGAGGAAACTGAAGCAAATAGGATTAATTAAAGTGATTTGCCCAGGGTCTGAGGCCAGATTTGAACTTATGTAGGTGAGTCTTCCTAACTCCTGGTCTGGCACTCTATCTACAGTGGCACCTAGCTGCGCAGTATAATATATACACATATATGTACTTGCAGATGCTCATATATTCATATACAGACTTACAAACATGAGCACACACACATATAGGAGGTTAGGTGTTGCATTTGATATAGCACTGAGTTTGTAGTAGAAAGACTCGAGTTCAAATCTGGCCTGAGATACTTACTAGCTGTGTGATGCTGTCAAGTGACTTCACTACTGATCTCTCATCTGTAAAATGGGAATAATAATAGTACCTACCTCTCATGATTGTTTTGAAAATCAAATAGGATAATAATTGTGAAGTGCTTAGCAAAATGTCTGACACATAACATATATGTGTTAGCTATATAAATAATATCTGTTAATTATATAAATGTTCACTATTACTATCATTATACATGTGCATATGTATATGTATATTTATGTCAATATATAATCAATATATATGTGTGTATATACATGAGCATATTTACATATGTGTGCATGTGTACATATATAGGACAGTTAGGTAGCACAGTGGATGAAGTGCCTCAAGTCAGGAAGACTAATTTTCATGAGTTGAAATCTGGCCCTAGATACTTACTAGCTGTGTGACCCCGGGCAAGCCACTTAACTCTGTCTCAGTTCCTAATCTGTAAAAGGAATGAACTAGAAAAGGAAATGGCAAACCACTCCAGTATCTTTGCCAAGAAAACTCCTGATGTAGTCACAAAGAATCAAAATCTACTGACTGAAACAATTGAACAGCAATAATATATACATATATGTACATATATGCATATGTGTATATGAATGTGTATACATGTATGAATATATATGTACACACAGAAAGCGACAAATACACAAGATTCCAAATCTATTTAATGACATACTCATAATAACCCTATTAAGTATGTAATACACTTAGTATTAATGTAATTTTGTAGATGAGGAAATTGCAGGTCTCTGAGTTGCAATGACTTGCCGAAAGTCATAGAGCTTGTAAGTTCTGGATCCGAGGCTCAAACTCCAGTCTTGTAAGTTCAAGTCTGGCATTCTTTACCTTATACTGCAGCTCAGTCTGGGCACAGAAAGACCCTTCTGTTTTCTAATAAATCTTGAATCTATCTATCTATCTATCTATCTATCTATCTATCTATCTATCTATCCACACAAACATATAATATATATATATATAAGTATATTATCATGTATATGTATATATACATCCATCCATCCATCCAACACATATACATACACACACACACACACACACACACACACACACACACACACATATATATATATACACACATCCATACATCCATACATCTACACATATAGCAGTTAGGTGGCACAGTGGATAGAATACCAGGTCTAGAATCAGGAAGACTTATCATCCTGAATTTAAATATGGCTTTAGAGACTGACTAACTATGTGACCCTGGGCAAATCACTTAACCCTGTTTACCTCAGTTTCCTCTTCTGTAAAATGAGCTGGAGAATGAGCACTTCAGTATCTTTGCCAAAAAAACAAAAACAACCCAACTAGGGTCATGAAGAGTTAAGCATGATTGAAATGCCTTAACAACAATAATACAAACAAAAATTATATATATATATATACATATATGCAAATATGACAAATGTACACATATAATATAATATATAAATGTATACATACATAATATTACCATATAGTGATAGTGATACATACATGCATAGACATGTATACATATATGATAACTCATAGAGGACAGCAGTTAAGATTGTTTCTTGCTCTTCTAAATAAAATGTACACACATATATTTGCCATATACATATAATATATGGCAAGTCATTGCAACTCAGAGACCTGCAATTTCCTCATCTACAAAATGATATTAATACTAAGTATATTACATACTTAATAGGGTTGTTATGAGTATATAATTAAATGAATTTGTAATCTTATGTATTTGTTTCTTTCTATTTGTACATACATGTATTCATACATATATACACATTTATATACACACAGATGTATATGTATAATATATAATACACATATACATATATATATGTATTCTGTGAGTGCCAGTGCAAGACTGGAGCTGGCGATTACTCTCTCTACCTGATTAGCCTGACTTTTTTTTTAGTACACATTTATTCCATGACATATTTTATACCACTTCTTATATATTAGGAATTATCAGTAATATTGCAGCCTATCCCACCATGTGTTTCTCTTTTGACATTTGATTCAGCTCTACATTTGATCCTTTGGAGACTGTGTTTTTCACGATTCTCAGGCATGTAGCATCATTGAAGGAATATTGATATTTTAAAGATAAGGTTTTGTGTCAGGGAACAACAGCTTGGAAACACATTCTTTTGGAATACTGCTTTTCAGAATCTCTAAACACTCATTTTTAGTCTTAGTTCACTGTCTATTTACAGTACTGGCCCAAGATTTATATATGCTGCCAGACTAACTCAATGAGTGCTCATGTAACGGTATCTCATAAATAGGACAGTAGGTATGAGTTGATTTTCTTTGAGTGGTCATGAAGTTCACTAAGGAAACCCTGCAGCTTTCTAAGGTTTGATGCAATCCATACAATGTCATCCACAAATAGAAGTATCTGAAAGACCACATCATGTCTTACATGTTGGCTTTTCAAAAGACATCCTCCTTGACTGTGGTGAACAACTTCTGCAAGCATGTATATCCTTGTTTTATGCTTTTCTTGCTATTGACGATATTAGGATCATCCCAGTTTTCTCAGTGGTACAAATATCAAGGATTGTTGTATAATCCATACAGCTATAGAGATAGTGATACATACATACATAGACATGTATACATATATGACAATTCATAGAGGACAACAGTTGATTGTTTCTTGTTCTAAATAAAATATACACACATAAAAAATCAACAAAGAATAAATGCAATTGGATCTTATATCAATAATAACAATAGCTTACATTTATATAGTGCTTACTATGTGCTGAGCATTGTGTTTATCATTTTACAATTATAATCTCATTTGATCCTTTCAACAAGCCTGTAAAGTAGGTTCTACTATTATTTTCATTTTATATGTGAGAAAACTGAGGCAAACAAAAGCTTAAGTGACTTGCCCAGGGTCACATAGTTAGTGTCTGAGACCAGATTTGAATTTAAATCTTCCTGACTCCAGGCCTGGTATTCTATCAACTACATCATCTAATTCTCTCAACATATAGCTTATACATGCTTTATATAATACCTTAAATAATTTAGTCCGTTGTATGACTCTGCAGGTGTGATCTGCAGAAAATCCTATTCTCTTCTCATATATTCATCAAGGTTATCCTTTACAGGTGTGTAGATAATTCTCCAAAAGAGATGAGAAAATAAGCATATATACTGCTAGTTTACTTATATCTTCTAGATCACTTTTTTCATGGAGTAATACTCTATGATTTCTTCTAATCATTCAGTATCTTCTTCTCAATTCAGATATCTTGAAAATTGATCCCTTGATGTTTTCAAAATTATTTTACTTGCCACATGGACATCACATCCTGTTTATGCTTTTTCTAGCTTATCTTCTCTCACAATCCCTTCTTTCTCTCAAAACTCAGCCCAGGTACCACCTTGTACATATCACTCTTCTTCATCCCCCAGCTGTTAGTGTCTTTTCTCCAAATTATCTTGTGTTATTTTGTGCATTATTATATATGTATGTATATATGCACATATGTATATATCTATATGTATGTGTGTATATAAATGCACACATACATACATGTCTCTTCTAATAAAATATAAACCCCATGAGGGCATCTAACAGAATAGTGTCCATCAGAGTTGTTCTGTCTTGCTCTGTGGAGAATGGTGTGGTGGTAAGAAGGAGAGAACATATGTAAATGGGAGTAGTGTAATGCAATGTAATGTAATAACTGCCAGAAGATATCAGCAACATTGCAGCATCAAACAAGTGAGTTGGCTGCATGTGTTCCCTACATGTGTGCCTTACCATACAACATCGTTCTTACCCATATTCCCTATGTAGGTTTCTGTTTGTGTTCTCTGTGTGCCTACTCTTTCCACTGGTGATGTACATATTTGCGGGAGAGTGTGCTGTAGGTTATAGAGGAAGACATTTCATTGCATACTATGGCAGTTCATTATGCATCTTTGTCTGAAACTAATTATGTGCTCTGCTTGACTGTTAAGGGTAAACACATTGATGGGTGCTCAAGAGCTAGAGTTTCAGTGTTGAGAACCCAGAACACATGAAGCAGTAGTAACTGCCCGCTGAGTGCTTTTTTAATTAACTTTGGTTTAAAAAGTGCAATATACCAGAAGAAATGTGGAGTGCAAACAAACAAACAAACAAATAAACAACTTTATTAGGGAAAATACCATTATAGCTAATAGAATAATTGCATTTATACTTTAATGTTGATAATGAAAATCATAGTCCCACTACCAAAATTATAAACTACAAGTTATTTATTGAATCACCAAAATTATAGTCTAAGTATAGAATGAATTTTGTTACCAGATGGTACTCCAGTTCCAATGGAAATCATCACTTGAATGATCTTATTGATTGTGAAATGATTGTGTTTCAAGCCTCCTGGCATTCTTATCACAACCTTTGCTAAATTGTGTTTGCAATATTATTTATTTTTCCATGACAAAGTAATGAAGGTAAGAGTCCTTGATCAGAGTGACCATTCAATGACTAGAGTGAACAACAGAAGTTTGCCCTGCAATATAAGTAGATAAATAATTAAATAAATTTTGTCAGGGCTATACAGCTGAGTTATTCTAGTTGATGAGTTCTTGATATTGTAGAAGGAAAATGTGGATAACATGACCCAAATCATTGTGCCTAGAAGAAGAGTATATAATATGCAGCAGATTGGAAGGCATCTTGTTATCCATTAAATTCAACCTTCCATTTTACAAATAAGGAAACTGAGGAGAAAAAAGGAAGATGGAAGGAAATGAAAAAAGAGCAAAGAAGAGAAGGAGGAAGAAGAAAAAAGAAGAGGAATAAATAGATAAGCACTGATAGATATGGAAAAAAACTCTAGGAATTTTAAACATATAATTATATCACTAATTTGATAGTAAAGTTGAGACTATAATAATATTCACAGAAAATGTATTCAGAACAAATTTAGCATGTATATATGAAATCCTCATCATTTAATTACGTTTTTCATTTATTGTGGACTATTGAAAGTGATAACTTATATAACAATATTTAACAATATTTAGTGAATTTAAGCATAATCTATTGTCAAGATCCTTTAAATATGACTTTCTAGATTACCTGGGGTTTTTATTTTTACTGTTAAATGTGCTTAATGATTTTTGAAAACAATTAAGTCTTTGTTGTTGCAAATGACATTCGGGAATGGAAATAAGACAAATATAAAATGAAAAGGATCCTTGGCATGCCTATTTCAAAGTATAAAACAACAGTGGTTATTCATTCAATGCTTAAGTCTGTAGTAAGCTCACATTCAGAGTCCTGCATTTAATTTCTTCCTGCCATATTTATTGAAAGGACACTGCTGAGATTGAAAAGGTTAGTCTAAATGATAGTACCTCATTTAAAAGCAAGATGTCAAGGACTAAAGTTATAAAGCAAGGATTAACATATAAACAAGTCAAGTATTTTTATTCATATATATAAATATATGTATATCTATATGAATATACATACATATACACACACTCAAAAAAGTACTTGAAATACTATTTGGAATAAATGTACAAGGTCAATAGAAATAGTAAAGAATGCAAGTTGGAAAGAGAAATTCTCTGGAAGAGAGAACTTCAAGGCAAAATATCAAACCAAAATTCTTGGGTTTAAACGGTTTTCCGTTGTTAAATATTTACATATTTTATGTTCATGGCACCAAATCCACAACAACATGTACTGAGCTAAAAAACAAAACAAAAAACAAAAAACAAAAACAAAAACAAAAAAACAAAAAAAAACCTTTGCCCTTCATATAAAAGAAAAAGGTAGAGGGATATCCATATTGTTGCCAATTATCCCATGTTAGCTTATTCTACTCTTCTTATCATAATCATTTTTTAAATTCTTCATTGGGGTTGAAGATTAGTCTTTGTATACTAATATTGAAAGAAAATTTGGAAAATTTCCTTAAGAAGAAGGAATGCTTCTGTGGAAGATTTTAAAATATTTTTTTAATAGTGTATGAGCATGAATTTTTCAGAAAAGATCATATGGCAAATATTCAAATGGATTCATTCCGTTGTCAAAACACCTGCTAGATAGATGCCATGGATAAACTGATTTAGGGAATCACATCCATCAAATGTATAACAAAGAGACATGTGATTAATCAATCAATCAACAAGTATTTAGCTATAATTGCTATTATTGTGATTTGGTTAATATGATTATGGTTATTATGAAATATGATTATGGTTATCGTAACATCTTTGCTGTCATCTTATACGTTGAAATTCCACTAGATTGACTCCTAAGGTAAATTAAAGGCACAAAGGACATTTCAAGGCCTTTAGCCATTATGTTTCTTCAAATTCACTTAGTGAAATGCAGAAGGACACAACATATTGTACCATGCATAGGGAACTTGAGGACCCATCTTGAGCAGACTGCTTCTTTGTTCTCACTACCACCACTCACACATACATATACTCCCAACTCACTCAATCAAGTGATTCTAGTTGAAATTAACATTAAGAAAAATCTTCTAGGGGAAAAAAGAGGAAGGAGCAAAGGAGCAACATGAAGCCCGAAGGTTATAGGTACCTACTATTGCTAGGTACCATTTCTTTCTATCTAGATCATTACACAGATAGGGTGTATGTTTAATGGATTGTGCAGTCCCTAATTCAGGGACATCATGGGAAAAAGTTATCACGTTCCCCTTGAGTTTTCTCTTCTCCAGGTTAAACTTGCCCAGCTCTTCCCCTTAATGCTTATATGATATGGCCTCTAGTTCTTCCACATTTTGGTTGATCTCCTATGAATATTCTCTAGAATACCAATTCTTCCTGAGATGTGGTATCTAGAGTGAACATGATATCACAAAATTGTTCTGACAAGACCAAAATAGAGTGAAATTGTCATCTCTCAAATCTTATACACTATGCATCTCTTATTATAGTCTAAGAATACATTAGGGTTTTATGGAGGTGGGGGGTTGGCTGCCATATCATGTTATTGCTTCATATGGAATATTTATTCCACTAAAACCCTCAGAACTTTTTCAGACAAACTCTTTATGACCATGACATTACTGTTTTGTATTTGTGCAGGAAAGTGTGCAGTAAACAATAATGCAGTTAGATTTGGAGGCTGAAGGACTTGCATTCTGCTTTTGAGGGCATAATTGCAACATAAAATTTGAATTTTAGAGGCAAACAAGGAAACTATGCAGTGAATGCTTGTGGAGCTTTTTCCTGCACAGTGGGGGAGTGAATAGGACCAGTAATATGCTCAGTAGGATATTAATTGCTCCACAAACTTGTACGACAGCCACACATGTGTGGGATTGCCAATGCAAAAGTCAAAATGAGATTATTAATAAAATCACCTGAATGCTTGAAGTAGCACAAGTTAAATGTGTTCATGTTGAGGATTAACTGTATTTAGATGCTTGGTGACTTCAATCCAAAGAGTTAATAAAAGGTGAAGATAGGGGAAAATATTTGAGAAAGCACAATTTGAAGAGGAGGAATGAGAAAAGCCAAATACTTGCAGATTATACAGAAAACTAGTACTTTCATCTCATGAGCACTTTGCTTAAAAAAAAAAAGTAAACATTGTACATGGTGAGCAACAAATAACACCTAAAAATGAAGTATATTATTTTAACATATAAGAAAAGATGTTTTTGATGTGTTCTCCCTCAGTCAGTTGTCTGCGTATAGGCAGGCCATGGACTCATTGGAGTTAAGATTAAAATTTGTTTAAAGGAATAATATTGAGAAAAAGATAAGTTGTATAATTAAAGAAATTTAACCCTAAACTATTTCAATGAGTAATTTATAATCAAAAATAAGAATAGAAAACAGTACTGACCTGATACTGATTATACTAATTTTATCCAAAAGTTTAACCAATATAAATTAATTGTAACAACAAAGAGATTAGAATAGCTGAAAAGGGCCTTAGTTAGTAAATATCTGACTTACTTGACAATCAGAGAGACATGGCTGTCAAAGACAATATGGGGTTTAAATATAAATTAATATGTAAAATCTTACAAAGAGAGAAGATACACAATTTTTGGCAATTTGTCTCACAAATTAGAGAAATAGTGGGAGGTTTGTTGTTGAGTCATGTCTGACTCTCTGTGACCCCATTTTGGGGATTTCTTAACAAATAAGCTGGAATGGTTTGCCATTTCCTTATCCAGCTCATTTTGCAGTTAAGGAAACTGAGGCAAAGAAGATTAAATGATTTACCCAGGACATACAGCCAGTAAGTATCTGAAGCTGAATTTGAACTCATAAAGATGAGTCTTCCTTATGCTAAACCCAGTGCTCTATCCACTGCACCACCTAGCTGACCTAGTAGAGAACAAAACAGTTTAAAGAAAGCTTGGCAACATATCTAACTAAGTAAAGTCATTCCAGGGGCATTTAAGGAAGAAAATGGAAGAAAAATACTTGGAAATAATTTGTAAAAATCTTTCTTGTTAACTATTTTATTTTATCAAGGGTAGTGGAACTGCTAGATTTCAAGCTTTCAAGTGATTTTATTATCATCCTCACTTTCACTTTCATATTCAAAACCTTGTACATCCATAGCTATGCATAGAGAGGCACACTGCCCACAAACTTGTAGAATAGCTCGTATCCTACTAGGTGCATCACTGGTCTTGTTCACTCTATTGTTATTTAATAAAGAGCTCCCTTTGCATTCATTGCATATTTTCATTATTTGCCTTTAAAACTCAAGTTTTATGTTGCAATTATACCCCCAAAGCATAGAGTTCTTTGGCCTCTAAGATCAAAAAAGCAAAGTTTTTGATGTAACTTAGTGAGAAAATTAAGGGGGTAGATAAACTTTGTGCAGGAATATCTTTAGCCACCATCTGCAGAGAGATCTTTAAGAATCTCAAACAGTGCACCAAGCAGACATATTGTTTCAAGCTAATTCATACTTTAAGATCGCCAACACGATTCACCAGCCATGAAGGACAGAGTGTCAAAGGTGCTATAAACTCTTCAGCAGTTTTTGAGTCTTCTGATAGAAGCAACTAAAGCCCCATCACCTCTCATTTGGTTTTCAGAGGGTAGCAAAGGTAGAGAGATTTACAGCAATTTAGTATACAATACAATGTCACCATACTGTCCTCTGACATAATGGAAGATAAGATCCAGTTTAAAAATGTTTTAGTTTTAAGAATTTTATTTGCCCTATAGTATTTATGATACTGTAGATTTCATGTGTTATGAAAAGTGAATATTGTCGGAAATCAATATTTTTATTGAGATGTTAGTACAAAAGGTAACACAATTCTACGGAATTACTGATGAGGAAAAATGTTTTGCATGTTACCAATTTTACTTTGTGTACTGCATTTTATAGGTTATTTCATGGTTCCTGTGTTATTGTACATTATCAGAATTCATTTTTTGCTATAAAGAATTATCTGCAGAAAAGTGTATTTTCAGCAATGTCTAGTAAAAGATTTCATGCTTTGGTGGTTGCAGGAACCTAACCTCCTATTTCCTCATAGGTCCGATGTATCCAAATTTTCATCTCTGACTTTTTCTAGGAATATTACCCCTGAGAAAGTTGAGGATTGACTGTATTTTAGACCAATTATGTGTAGAGGAGATCCATGCTGGTGGTGACAAAATGATGAGAAGACAGAGAGGCTGATACTAAAAGTATCTGAATGAGGGGGAAATATCAAAAGCATGGAAAATATCTGACTTTATAAATACTAAAAAGGTAATCAAGAGAACATTAGTAACTACTAGCATATGTGATTATGCTTCTGAAAACCATTTATACACAGAGAAAATCCTTCATGAAGATATAAGCACTTTATGAAAGCACTAAATACTCAGGATTTCACAAGTCATAAATTATCATTTTATAATTAACTGAAAGATTTAGATAATAGAAGATCCTGAAGCACTGATTGCTGCCCCACTTTGAAAATGTTAACTTAATCATTTTCAAAGCCCCATTCTTAACTCAGCTCTACCACTGAAACTGTGGAATCTGACAGTCTCTCTAATTTCCTTTTCCTTTCAATACTGACTTTTCATGTTCATATTAAGTTGATTCTACCTGCACAGAAATTTTAAGGGTGGCCCATAATGGTATTTGTCTCAAGAACAACACCATTATGGAATAGCTCTGAACTGTATCTTCTATCATTGGCAAGTTTTCTTTTTTGTTTTCCTTATTTGTTGTTAAATAAATGTGTTATGGATCATTAGAAATAAGAAACTGTTAGGTTGCTCACCCTCTTTCTTGATTTCTTGTCCCTGTTTAATTTGTAAGTACAAACCAAGTGTTTGACAGACATGGAATCCCAAGCCAAATGCTTTATTTTTCTTTTTTCATCTTGCTTCTATTATATAACATTCCTCTACTATCTGAGAGAACACATGATTATTTGATTCAGATCTGGACTTGAAATCTGGAAAAATCTGAGTTCGAATTCTCCCTCTAATACTTAACAGGTGAATGATCATAGACAGGTCATTTTATATCAGTAGGCCTCAGATATCTCTTTAAAATTTTACAAAAAGTAAGATATGAACTGTGTAGGCAGAAGAAGCTCCAATGCCCAAGGTGACATATTGATGTATCTCACTATCCAGGTGAGGTACAGCTGGGCAAGCCACTTGACTTCTCAATGCAAGTCTCTAAGACTTTAAGTTGTAGAGAAGGCACCCAGCCATCTGCATTGGTTGAAAGTTTCCTCACTTAGGGATTTCCTGTACCAATAAAATCACAGGTATAGTCCCTGTACCTATTCCTTTATATATCCTACTTTTTAAAAAAGGCTTTCTGAGTTCCATGTGCCCTCAGAGCAGATGTGAAATGTTATTTAATGTTAGCAGTAGGCAAGGGATCTGTTTACAGAGACAGAACAAAATCATGCGAGTCTCTAGGAGGTTTAACCACCCCTATGCTACAAATTGTCTTCTTTTTTTTCCTCATCTATTTTCCATGAAGATACAAAAGACTCATTTTAAGCACAAGCAAAGCAAAATTTTAAAACGCAAATGTCTTCAGTGATATATTTACAATCTATTTTCTTAAATAGATCCATTCTCAAACTAGAAATAAATTTAGTTAATTCAGCAAGCATGTGAATTGCACCAAGTGTTAGGAAGATACAAAAGATGCAGTCTCTGCCCTCATGAAATATTTTCTACTAAAACTTCTTAACTGGTAATTTAGATGTTTGCCCTTTCATACTAGATTTCCTTGTGGATTTTATTTCTGATTTCCTCATATTCCCCTTGGATTTCTAAGACTCTCTATCAAGGTATAACCAGAAGACTCTCCCTTTAACATTTGTCAATTCACAAAATATTTCATTTATGTTGGAAAACAGAGAAAATAAAAATCAGTTTTCACTAAATATTTTGGAGGGAAAGAGTAGAACATAACATTTCATCAATTCTATAAGAATGAAGACTTCAGAAGCAAAAGCCAGTTTAGAAAACCCACTTTTGGTCAAAAGTGGAAAAGTGCTACATTTTTCTTTTATTTTTTCCAAAGCAAGTTGCGAAAAGCTACTCACACAGAAAACTAGCCCCTGAGGTTAGAAGGGCAGCAACAGCCATGAGGATAATGACAAGCTTTGGAAGACTGACTGGTAGAAGCTGAAAGATGGACAGAAGAAGATGTTAAAATAGTAATAGAACTTGGTATATAACAGCAGTAAAGGTGTCGACAATCTTTTGGCTTACAGGCATTATTCCCAGATGACGGACGGGCAATTTGTTAGGAGTCTGCATTTTAGCAATCCTTGACAAAATTTTAATTATCAACTCATATTAAGCTGTGTTCTGGCTAGTTGGATTAGGTGGTGGTCAGGAAAAGTGTAATAACTTGCCCTTTCTTACTCCACTCCAACCAGAACAATGAAACTCAGAAAATAGCTGCTGACCAAGTCAAGTGACTAAATTGTGCTGGCAGTTTTCTGCTGTCAGTAAAATTGGACTTCCTTGATTCACCCCACATGCCCTCAGATCAGATATAGAGCTTGGTACTTAGAAGACATGATTATCTCTTTATCCTTGTCCCTCTTCCCCACTCCCTATTTCCTTCTTCTTACAAAGAAGGAGAATGGTGAGTCTAAAAAGAACCAAGTGTCTAGTGCTGGAAGCCAAAGGATGGGTAACAGGAAACGTATAGCAAACAGTATCAAATAATATAGAAAATTAGGGACCATGTACACACTGCTAAGGGAAAGGGCTTGTTTTCTTTTTTTTTAAATTTATTTAATTTTTTTTTGAAAGGGCTTTTTTTCATTTGAACTGCCCCCCCACCCCGCCCCAATCAATACATTTCAGTATCTTCTGCATTTGGCCACTAGTTTTCAATAAAACATTTACACAACTACTTTATTGAAATGTATTTAATGAATACAGCAAACATGTTTTAAGAAAATATGAAGCTTAATAGAAAATGCATATTTATTGAAGATAACCTCTTAGAAAATATAATTTTAAAAGTTTTTAACATTTTAATTTTGTGTTTTTGCAGATTGATTTGCATAATATACCCCAAATTATTTTGGAGGCCTACAGGAGAAAATATGGTGGATCAGATCTGTGTGTTTTCTTTCACACAGTCCTTGAGTTTGGGGGTTAAGTTCCTCATGAGGAAATTAAACAGGAATTACAATAACTTCCTGACCCTAAATCAGCTTAGGACAGAAGCCTTGCTTTAAATGAATAAGCAGGGGAAGGTTAAAAGGCAGAATTAATGTCTGTGGGTTCTAATACTCTAGAAGGATGTTCTGTGTTCCAAAAGAGCTGGGCCTCTGGAACTGAGGACTCCCCTTTTGGAGGGAAGGAAAAAAAACTTATTCAAGCCAAGGCTCTTACAGGGAGAAAAGCAGCTAAAGTTTTTCCCTAATCTGAAACTCAGGATAATAAGGACCAGATTCCCTAAGAGATTTAGATTAGAAGTTAAAAGAGGGTTGGTAGAGTTGAATCTTTCCATTGTAGGGAAGAAATGGTACCTTCGATGAGTATTCCAGCTGTTGCTAGAATCTGAAAATAGAGTAAAGTTCAGCACCATCTGCCTGGTATAGCTGTAACTGGGAGCCAAAATCAGTGATTATGGGACAAGCATTGATCAATGACCAGAAACCAAATTCAGGAGGAAGAAATATGTAGCAGAGACCATATGCCACATTCATATATCCTGGAAAGATCACACAAGTGAAAAAGATTGCGTGTCATGATAGGAGAGAAAAAGACTTATGGCAGCAGTTAAGTGATATCACCAGAAGACATTAATGATCTTGTAACAACAGAGACATGAGTTCTTCCTCCATGTATGTGCCTTAACCGTACATGTTCTCTACATCTGCTTCCTTATTAAAGTTTCTGCAAGGTAGTCTCTTTTCCCACTGATCATGTTTTTGTGTGTATATGGGAGGGGAGGGAGGTATGTCTCAAGTTTATTATGAAAATTCCTATTTCAACTGTTAAATAAAATATGACCTTTCATTGAATAGCCTTTGCTTTGAATTGTGTCCTTGGGCTTCTTAGTAAAGCTAAACATACATGGAAGTTCATAAACTATGATTGCTAAGTAGATACAAACTCTTGAAAATGGAGTTACTTTTCTGGTAGCACCCAGGTGCTACTCTCAATTTTGTAAGTGAATCCCAACTTCTCTTTCTTCTTAATAATTAGTTCTAGACCTAGTCTGTGGTCTATCTGCATTGTCTATCCAGGATATAAGTGCCGGTGACCAATAAATTTTTCATCAAACTACATGTCAGTGTCTAAGAAATAGGCATTTTTCATATATTTTTATGGTTGATAATTAATTCCATCATTTTGAGTGGCTACAGAACTCACTGAAGAGGCCCTCCACTCATTTTGATGTTTGATGCAGACAATACAATGCAGATGGCAAACTGGTTTCTAGAGGGCCTTAATTGTAAGAAATGTCTTCTTTTTAGCATTTGTTGGAACAATGGTAAACACCTTATATAAGCGATCAATAATGAATAAAATCACCTCTGTGATTTCTTCCAAATAAGGAATTTAGGGCCATAGATTTGGGGCTGAAAGTAACTTAAAGATAATCTAGTCAAATTCCATCCTTTTACAGAAGAGGAAATGAGGTTCATAGAATTTGTTTTCCAAGGTCATAAGCAATAAAAACAGAATTTGAACCTGTCTTTGGACTCAAATGCAGTATACTTTGCAGTGCACCAGGGTCCACTTACTCCAGTCTTGTATGATCTTAACAAATTCACTTTAACGAATTCTATCCCTTATGGAAAGAGTCATTCAATAAACATTTATTAAATGTATATTATCTGTAAGGCACTGTGCTAAGTATTGAAGATACAAATGTAAAAAATACAAGAAAGTCCATGCTCTCAGGGAACTTACAATCTAGTAGGGGAAGACAACACACAAAAGGAAGCTGAAAAGCAGATGTAAGGAGAAGGAAAGGTACTGACATTGGAACATGATGGAGTCCAGTCCAAAGGAGTATAGCTGATGGAAAATGAAGAGATAGCTGGCCTGACAGCCCTTTTTAAATGGAGGCTTTGGGAGGAGTTATTTAATCCTCCAATCAGAGAGGCAGAGCATACTGAGTGGTATGAATACTAAAGCAAGATTTTGAGTTTTCTAGAAATGAGGTTTCCTGGTGCTATGGTGGAATACAGCCCAAGGAGTGCAGCTTTTAAACTGCACTTGGTTTTTCTGAGCTGATTAAAAAAATAACCAACAATAAACATAGCAGAATCTTGGGACTGTAAAGATAAAGTTTGTGTGTAGAAAATTATTTGAGAGAAATTAGTTTATTCTCTGCCCTTATTTTCATTAGGGTTGCTTTAGGTACATGTGTTGCTCATTTTCATAAAGGTTTTATAGTGTTGAGAAAGTAGACATATGAACTGATAGTTTCTACTCTCCTCTAGGTGGCACAGTAGATAAGAGTTCCATTTCTAAAGTCAGAAAGACTTATCTTCTTGAGTTCAAATCTGGCTTCAGTCATGTATTAACTATGTGACCCTAGGCAAGTCATTTAACTCCATTTGCCTCAGTTCCTCATCTGTAAAATGAGCTGGAGAAGGAAATGGCAAACCACTCCAGTATCTTTACCAAGAAAATCCATGAATGGGGTCAAAAAGAATTGGACAGACTGAAAAATAACCAAACAACAACAAAATGATATCTTTATTGCCTTCTTTGGGGAACAATACACATTTTCTTTCAACTAGTTGGCACTTTTATCTCTTCAGGATAGCCTGGAAATTGATCCTTTCTTGCTTTGTATGCATTTTTTTTTGTTTCTTTGCATACTTCATTGGGCCCAGTTACTTTTTTTCCCTCTTTATTGCTATTAATGCCATTTCTACTTCCTCATATAGACTATTGGGTGATGTTAAAATCAAAATGTGACAGTTTCATTGTCATGGTTGATAAGGACAGATAATTTTAGAATTACAAGGAAATGTCTTCAATTTTTCCCTTCCTAATAGTTTTATCTATAAATGTTCTTGGGATGATCTGTCTTAGTTGAATTTTGCTCTAAGATTTCTACAGACTCATTTTCCCCTTCATTATTTTTCATTATTTTGTGAATCAATATTACTCAAATTATTCTATGATTCTGCTTTGTAATGTTTGAAGAAGAATGGGTACTTTAAAGTAATGTTACCTTTCCTTATCATATCCCTCCCTTTGACAAGTAGATTAAGAATTTTTTAATTGAAGCAATTTCTGGATTCTTTTGGCTCCCTTGTTGTGCTGACTGCTTTACATTGGTTAAACTTCTATAGAATGTGGTGAAAATCTAATTACATTTAACAAATATTTATTAAGCATTTACCATAATGAGAGCATTACGCTAGCTGCTGCAGATAGGAAGAGAAACAAAACTATCTTCAAGGAGCTTACAGTAACTAGTTTGGTATTTAGTTGAGGATTTCTAATTTGTTATTTTTCTAGTTTTTTTTTTAGTTGCATGCCCAATTCATTAATATCTTCTTTCTCTATTTTATTCATGTAAGCCTTTAGAGATATAAAACTTCCCCTAAGAATTGCTTTCACTGCATCCCACAAATTTTGGTATGTTGTCTCATTATTGTCATTCTCTTGGATGAAGTTACTGATTATTTCTATGATTTGTTGTTTGACCTATTTGTTCTTTAGGATTTTAGGATCAGTTAGTTTCCAATTAATTTTTCATCTATCTTTTCATGGACCTTTATTACATATAGTTTTTACTGCATCATGATTTGAAAAGGATGTATTTAATATTTCTGCCTGTCTGCATTTAATTTTGAGGTTTTTATGCCCTAGTATATGATCAGCTTTTGTATAAGTGCCAAGAAAAAAGGATATTCCTTTCTATCCTCATTCAATTTTCTCCAGAGGTCTACCATACATAACTTTTCTAAAATTCTATTCACCTCCTTAACTTCTTTCTTGTTTATTTTGTGGTTAGATTTATCTAGTTCAGAGAGGATGAGGTTGAGGTCCCCCACTAGTATAGTTTTGTGGTCTATTTCTTCCTGTAACTCCCTGAACAATTTGGATGCTATACCACTTGGTGCATTTTTGTTTAGTAATGATATTACTTCTTTGCCTTGGTGCCTTTTAGCAGCATGTAGTTTCCTTCCTTATCTCTTTAAATAAGATCTATTTTTGCTTTTGCTTTGACTGAGATCAGGATTGCTACCCCCGCTTTCTTTTTTACTTCAACTGAAGTGTAATGCATTCTCCTCCAGCCTTTTACCTTTACCCTGTATGTGTGCCTCTGTTTCAAATGTGTTTCCTGTAAACAACATATTGTAGGATTGTGGTTTTTAATCCATTTTGCTATCCACTTCTGTTTTATGGGAGAGTTCATCCCATTCACATTCATAGTTATGATTACTATCTGTGCCTTTCTTTCCATCCTATTTCCCCTCCTGTTTGTGCTTTTTCTTTCTCCTTTCTCCTTTTCCCTCCTCACTAGTGTTTTGCTTTTGAACACTGCATCCCTCAATCTGCCCTCCCTTCTCTTAGCCTTTTCTTCCCCTTTACCCTTACTACTTCTTCCCTTCCTTCTATCCCTCCTCCTTTTTCTTTCCCCTCCTACTGTCTATAGGATAAGTTAGATTTCTATACCTGATTATATCATTCCCTCTTCGAGCTAAATCCAATGAGAGTAAGGTTCAAACAATGCTCATCTCCCTCCCTTCTTTCCCTGTACTCTAATAGGTTTCTGTGCCTTTTTCCAGGGTTTTTCCTGGGGTGATATTTTCCGGGCTTTCAGAGGTCAGTAAAGGAGGTTGAAAGTGACTTCCTTCTTACTCCACTATCTCGGCTCCCAGAAACAGAACTCTGCCTCTTGTTGTCCTGAAGCAGGGAGGGCATAGTCTGTTCCAGCTTCTGGCTTGAGAGGAAGACGAGAACCAATGTGAATTTCACCAGTATTGTTTCCACCACCTCCTGTTCCTCTACTTTCCTTGTAACTTAGTGGTAAAAATCAGACCCCCTCAGTTTTGAAGTCTTTAATTTAATTATGAACAGCAGTTTCATTTGTAAGGTGTTGTTGCTTCATCATTTTTAATCATGTCCAACTCTTCATGACCTTATTTAAGATTTTCTTTTTTTTCTTTTTTTAAATTAAATTTAATTTAATTTTTTTCTTTTCTTTTTATTAATAAATTTATTTATTTTTCTTAATAAAGATACAAGAGTGGTTTTCCATTTCCTTCTCCAGTTTGTATGACAGATGAGGAAACTGAGGCAAACAGGGTGAAATGAACTGCCCATGATCACACAGCTACTAACTGAGTCCAGATTTGAACTTAGGAAGATGAGTCTTCCTGACTCCGGGCCTGACACTCTATCCCTTGCACCACCTAGCTGCCCTCATTTTTAAGGGCACACATTTACAAGTACTAGTGGAAAGACAGGAGGAACATCCTACCCCATCACTGAATATATTTCTATCTCCACATACAAGATGCCCCCTTTTCTCTGTTCTATTGTTCTACTTGAAGTTTGTAGTTAAAATCTGCATTAAAGTGTGGA
>NW_020954583.1:1793623-1796981 GCF_900497805.2 Vombatus ursinus
AAGGAGTTAATAGATGATAAAGAAGTGGAGGCAGAGAGTCAATGTCAGTGTAGACTACTCTTTCAAGAGGGTGGGTGGTAAATGGAAGGAAATAAAAAAGGACTGTGTTTCCAAGGGAGAGTTTTCTGTTTAGTCTAGCCTAAACCTGACAATGCTTGAAGGAAGATAGTAAGGAGCTAGTGGAGAGGGAGAAACTGATGAAAGGATGATTGATGGAGCAATGTTTCTATAGCATCATAGAATCATAAATCATAGATCCGGATACAGGAAGGTCTCAGAGGTTATCTAATTTAACCCTCTCATTTTACATAGGAGGAGACTTAGATTCAGTGAAATGAAGTGACTTGCCCAAGTAGATAAAGGTAGTAAATGGCAATGCAGGGATTTGAACCAGGCCTTCTAATTCTGAATACAGAATTATTTTCACTACAGAAGATGGGAGGAGATAAATTTAATGAAATAAGAAGTACAGACTTTGGTAAAGATGGGGATTATAGCTTCATGGATTTATTCTTCAATCTTAGAATCATAGAACCACAGATCTAGAGTAGAAATGGGCCTGAGTGATTATTGAGTGCTCTAACCCTTACAATTTGCAGGTGATGGGCCTGAGGCCCAGAAATATTAAGGGACTTGCCCTAAAATATAGAGGAAATAAGTACAAGTATGCATACTCAGTACCCTGTCCTCCTACAAAAATAAACAAGAAAGGGAAAAAGAAAGAAACATGAATAACAGTTTGGATGAAGATGAAAAAGAATTTTTAGGGAGAGAGAACTGAGATATTATTATTTCCAAATAACCAGTTAGTCCATTAAAGGTAAAAGATAGGACATGGATTTTTATCAGGAAGCATTAAGAAAGTGCATTACTTGGCAGAAATGATTCAAAACCAGACTGCCATGTGTATTTTTGGTTGCAAAGATAAGATGGGAAGCATAGTTCTCCGAATGCAAATATGTTGTTCTTTCCATTGCCTCTCACATTTTTCTGACTCCAGTTCCAGTGCTCGGTCCACATACTGACTCTCTTCTAACAAGGGCACACATACACACACACACACACACACACACACACACACCCCAATACATACATACAACATGACAGCTCTGGCAAAGAATCAGTCAGAGAATGTACTAATCACAAGGAAACCCTCTAAATTGCCCCAACTTATTCATATTACCTCCTGGATTATTTTCCAGTGCATTAACTATAGTTAGTAAAGGTTTACTTTCTGATTAATACAAACTTAATTTAGAAATGATTTATTTATTTGTTCATTCCTTTGAAAAATATTTCTTGAGTGCCTAATAGAAACCTTATTCCTTTTTTATCACCATCCAGGCATCATCCATTCATTCTCTCCCACAATTTCTTTCCCATTTACAAATTTTTATTGTAGGTGTTGAGATCATCTTAGCAATCTCCTGGGTCCTATTTATATTCCATCCCACATGTTGGTGCTTTTTCTCCTCCTTCCATTATATCTTGTAAAAGGCCCACTCTAGAGAGTGGGGTCATAAGCTCTACTTCTATTGTATTTAGTAACACAAAGACAGAGTGCTGTTCTTACAAAATTTAGTAAAGCGTTAGGCAGACAGATTTACATATCAAATCCCTAGACAATGTTATTAATCAGCTGCTGGAATTATGAACAAGGGCATACATTTATAAGAGCAGGCTACATTTTTTTTTGGTACAAATAATATGTTTTAGGAATTGTATAACATTTGGTTATTGAAAAATGTTTGTAGGGTATGAACAGTAGTATTCCATTTAAATCATAGCTGAGTAATCAAAGTATGCAAATAATAAGGTTTTATATTCAGGGAAAGATACTAGAGGTCATAAGCACTTAATTTTCTATAGTTATTTGAATGCATTTCTTTGAGGTCTACCAAACTGGTCTCCCTAAAGCCATTTTGATATTTAATGGGGAAAAAAAGAATTTTAAAGGTTCTATATATTAATTTGTTGTTAGTTCCAATACTGATAAAACAAACATATAATGACATTCTCTTTCCCCTTTCCATTATCTTTCTTTTCTCCTCTTCACCTCTTTCTTTCTTCTCCTTTTCCCTTCCTTTCATTGTTTTTTTTCCCTTCCACCTCCTTTTAAGTTAAGATTCTGGTTTTTTAAATAGATTTTTTTGAGGACAAATAAATCCTTAAGAGATATCAGGGGTCCCTAACAATAAAGATAAATGCTGTTGATATATAATAGCTATTTTTGCCCCTTCTGAAATTGAAAGTTAAAACAATTCTGATTGTGGAAATAATATGATTAAATATAATTGATGCACTATTGTTTTATTTTTCTCTAACATAGCCAGAATTTAGTCTATTTCACATAATATCCTTCTTGAAAAATTAGACCTCCAAATAGTTACCAAAGTAGGAAGTTAGGTCAGATTATAGAATTATCTACATTTTGTGCAAAATAAATTTGAACTAGATCTCTAATGATTAGAGGCTCATTCTGTGGCATATTAAGCATTTTTAGGTAGTCTTCAATAGGATCAAAAATATAGAGGTATTTGGATCTGGAAAAATGTCTCAAAATATTTTTTCAAATGTTTTGAGTTGAGTGAAACGTGAAACACAATCTGTTAACCACTTTTCCTCTTCATTTTATGTATATTTCAAGGAGAATTTAATTCAGACGGTCCTGATTAACGCATACTTAGTTCATGAAATGTGTTGTGTAAAAATTGTTTGATTTCCAGGAAGCTTTTATTTTATTTATTTTGCAAGGCATTTTCCTTTGCATGAATAAATTAAATTTTGCCAGCCCTAAATGAGATGCAAAACTAGAAAACCGTCTGTTGCTCTTTTATCTGAGAATCTGTAGTTTTAGTCTATCCTCAAAATACTTCTAGCCTTTTCAAAAAATAAGAAAAGAAAAGAAAAGAAAAAGAAAATGCTATCTGAGAAATTTCTTAAGCATTTAATAATAATGATAATGATAATAATAACAATAATTTTAAAAGTATTTGTTGATTTTTTTAACTGACCTGTGATTTCTTAGGTGTGGAACCTCCAGGTGAGGAATTTTCTCTGCTAATGCAGATCAGCTATCACTTTCTCTTCAAGTTAGAGTCTTAGAAAGCTGCCTAAGCACTGAGAAGTTAAGGAATTTGCCTCAGGTTACACAGCCATTATATACTGAGATAGGTTTTTTACCTCAATCTTCCTAACTGAGGTCAGCCCTCTATTCACTAAAACTGTTGCCTTTTTGTAGATATAAAATTACCCTAAAACAATCTCAGACCTTTGAACTGTAAAATGACTGCCTTATTTTGGAGATTTCTTGTGTGTGTGTGTGTGTGTGTGTGTGTGTGTGTGTGTGTGTGTGTGT
>NW_020954583.1:1796991-1946327 GCF_900497805.2 Vombatus ursinus
TGTGTGTGTGTGTGTGTGTGTGTGTGTGTGTGTGTGTGTGTGTGTGTGTGTTTAATTAGTCTGTGTTGAATAGTATGAAGACAAATTAGACTAGGAGACTGGAAACCTAATTTCTAGAACCAACCAGCTCTGTCTCAGCCTAGATGTGTGACCTTGGGCAAACTACTCAATTTCTTTGAAACTCAGTTCCTTTATCTGTATCATGAGGATGTTGGACTTACACTTCCTAATCTAGAATTCCATTGTTCTCCAGTATAAATTCAGTAATCTGATTTTTAAAATTCTATAATATGTTTTGGATGGGTATATTTTTGTTGTTATTAAATTCACTGAACATTAAACATAAAATGATATTAAGTTCTAATGTAAAAACAACAAAGATAATTTTAAAACTGTCTTTAAATAATCAAATATTTATATGAGTCAATCAGTTTGGAAGCATTATTAAGTGCTTACTATAGGATAGTCATTTTGCTAAGCATTAGGAGTTAAAAAAAAAAAAAGGAAAAACCTGTCCTTTCCTCAGGAAGCTCACATTCTAATAAAATGACAACATGTAAATAATTAGGTACCCACAAGATATATACAGTGTAGATAGAAGGTAATCTCAAAAAAGAAAGCTTTAGCAGCTAGGGTGACCTAGAAAGGCCTCTTGGAGGTGACAGCACTTAAGATGTGTTGGAAACTAAGAGATGAGGTGAGCAGGAAGAGCATTCCAGGCATGGGGGACAGCCCGTATAAAAACACAGAGATTGAAGATGGAGTGTCCTATTTGAAAAACATCAAGAACTCCAGTGTAACTGAACTGTAGAGTGCATGGAGGAGAATAATAGGGTATTATATACTTAGTTGGAGAAAATAGGAAGAGATTGGATTTTATTTAGTAGTAGGAAACAACTACATGGGCAAACCTAAAGTCTAGAAAAAATCAATTTGACAGCTAAATAGAAAATGGATTGGAGTGGGGAAAGAATTGAGGAAAGGAGACTAACTGGAGAAGGCTATTATAATGGTCCAGTTGAGAGGTAATGAAAACATTAATAATTGTAACAACCATGTGAGTAGAAAAAAGGAATAGTATACAAGATATGTAAAGGTAGAAATGATAAGCTTCAGCAACAGATTGAATTTGTGGAGTACTGAGTTGAGGATGACTTCAAGGTTGTGGAGTGACTTGAAGAATGATAGTGACCTGAACAGTAAGTAAGAGGTTGGGAAGAACTGAATATTTAAAAAGAAAGATAATACATTTATAAGTTTATACATTCAGGTATTTTGCCCAATTGACAAGTTTCAATATCTCTAAGCCTTGGGAAATGGCCTTAGTGAGGTTCAGTGATCAAAAAATTGATCTCCTAAAGCCAAAGTTCTACAAATTTACCCTCCCATCTATCAGCAGGCCCATATTGGACTTTTCAAATTGGTAGGACAGGTTTTTCATAATATGTGGTCTGTTGGTATAGTCTTGATGAATTCAGGGTTAATTCTACACATATTGTTTTCTTGACCAGTCATGTCTGACTTTTTTGATACCATTTGGAGTTTTCTTGGCAAAGATACTGGATGGTTTGCCATTTCCTTCTCTCTCATTTTACAGATGAGGAAACTGAAGCAAACAGGATAAAGTGACATATCCAGGGTCACACCGCTGGTAAATGTCAGAGGCTGGATTTGAGTCAGGTCCTCCTGACACCAGGGGCAGTACTCTATCTGCTGCACTCTATCTAGCTTCTACATGTAAGGAAAGTAAAGCAGTAAGATGTTAGTGTCTTTTTTTCCCCACTCAATAGTATCTTATTTTTTCCAATTACATGTAAAGAGAGGTTTCAACATTCATTGAGTTCCATTTTTTCTCCCACCTCTGCCTCCTGCACAAGAAGACAAGAAATCAGATCTGTAGGCTATATGTGTATAATCATATTAAAATATTTCCATATCAGTCATGTTAAGAAAGAAGAATCAGAACAAAAGGGAAAAACCATGAGAAAGAACAAACAAAAAAAGAAAGAAAATAGTATACTTTTATCTGCATTCGGATTCCATAGTTCTTTCTCTGGATGTGGACTGCATTTTCCATTATGAGTCTTTTGGAATTGTCTTAGACTATTGTATTGGCGAGAAGAGCTAAGTCTATCAAAATTGATCATTGTCCCATGTTGCTGTTACTGTGTACAAAGTTCTCCTGGTTCTGCTCATTTGACTCAGCATCAATTCTTGTAAGTCTTTCAGGTTTTTCTGAAATCTGCATGCTTATTATTTCTTATAGCACAATAGTATTCCATTGCATTCATAATCACAACTTATTCAGCCATTACCAACTGATGCTCATTCCCTCAATTTCTAATTCATTGCTACTACAAAAAGAGTTGTTATAAATATTTAGTACATGTAGGCCCTTTTCCCTTTTTTATAATTTCTTCGGGATACAGACCTAGTAGTGGTATTGTTGGATCAAAGGGTATGCACAGTTTTACAGCACTTTGGGCATAGTTCCAAATTGCTCTCCAGAATGGTTGGATCAGTTCACAACTCCACCAACAATGCATTAAGTACTCCAATTTTCCCATATCTTCTCTACCATTTATCATTTTCCTATTTTGTCATGTTAGCCAATCTGATAGGTATGATGTGGTACCTCTGAGTTGTTTTAATTTTCATTTCTTTAATCAAAAATGATTTAGAGCACTTTTTCATGTGACTACAGATAGCTTTAAATTTTTCATCTGAAAACTGCCTATTCATATCCTTTGACCATTTATCAATCAGGAAATAATTTGTATTTTTATAAATTTGACTCAGTTCTCTATATATTTGAGAAATGAAGACTTTATCAGAAATATTGTCAGTAAAAATTATTTTCTAGATTTCTGCTTTCCTTCTAATCTTGGTTGTATTGGTTTTGTTTGTATAAAAACCTTTTCAATTTAATGTTACCAAAATTATCCATTTCGCATTTCATAATGTTCTTTATATTTTCTTCGGTCATAAATTCTTCCCTTCTCCAATGATCTGACAGGTAAATTATTCCTTAATCTCCTATTTTGCTTGTGGTATCACCCTTTATGTCTAAATCATTTTGACCTTATCTTGGTAAACTGTAGAAGATACTGTTCTATGCCCAGTTTCTGCCATACCATTTTCCAGTTTTCCCTTCAGTTTTTTTCAAATAGTGAGTTCTTACACCAGAAGCTGGAGTCTTTTGGTTTATCAAACACAGAGACTACTGTAGTATTATTTGACTACTGTGTCTTATGTACCTAAATTATTCCACTGATCCACCATCTATTTCTTAGCCAGTCCCAAATAGTTTTGATGATTGCTGCTTTTTAATAGTTTTAGACCTGATAAGGCTAGGCCACCTTCCATTGAATTTCTCTTCACTAATTGCCTTGATATTCTGGATCTTTTGTTCTTCTAGATGAATTGTGTTATTTTTTTTTCTAGCTCCATAAATTATTTTTAGCAGTTGGATTAGTATGGCACTGAATAAGCAAATTAGCTTAGGTAGAATTGTCATTTTTTATTATATTAGCTTGGCCTACCCACAAGCAACTGATGTTTTTCCAATTATTTAGATCTGACTTTATTTGGGTGAAAAGTGTTTTGTAATTGTGTTCATATAGTTCCTCGGTTTGTTTCAGCAGGTAGACTTCCAAATATTTTACATAGTGTATTATCCTTATGATAAGTTGCTGTAATTTCTTTGCTAATATTTTATTTAAAGTTTTTGCAATAATATTCATTAGGGAAATTGGTCTATAATTTTCTTTCTCCATTTTGGCTCTTCCTGTTTTAGGTATAAGCACCATATTTGTATCATAAAAAGAATTTGGCAGGACTCCTTCTCCACCTATTTCTTCCAAATAGTTTATATAGTAATGGAATTAATTGTTCTTTAAATGTTTGATAGAATTCATTTGTAAATCCATCTGTCCCCGGCAATTTTTTCTTAGGGAGTACATTGGTGGCTTGTTCAATTTCTTTTTCTGAAATTGGGTAATTTAAGTATTTTATTCCCTCTTCTGTTAATCTGGGCAATTTATATTTTTGTAAATATTCATCCATTTCACTTAGATTGTCAGATTTATTGGCATATATCTAGGCAAAATAGTCCCTTTTTTTTTTAATGTCCTCTTCATTGGTGGTGAATTCCTCCATTTCATTTTTGATACTGGTGATTTGGTTTTCTTCTTTTTAATCAAATTAACCAAAGTTTATCTATTTTATTGTTTTTTTTTTCACAAAACCAGTTCTTAGTTTTATTTATTAGTTCAATAGTTTTCTTACTTTCAGTTTTATTAATCTCTCCATTGATTTTCAGAATTTCTATTTTTCTATTTAATTAGTGATTTTTAATTTATTCTTTTTCTAGGTCTTTTAGTTGCATGCCCAATTAATTCATCCTCTCTTTCTCTATTTCATTCATGTAAGCATTTAGAGATATAAAATTTTCCCTAAGAACTGCTTTGGGTGCATTCCATAAGTTTTGGTATGTTGTCTCATTATCGTCATTCTTTTTGATGAAGTTATTGTTTCTATGATTTGTTGTCTGACCTGCTCATTCTTTAGGATTAGATTATTTAGTTTCCAATTAATTTTAGTCTATCTTTCCATGGGCCTTTATTGAACATGATTTTTATTGCATCATGATCTGGAAAGGATGCATTTAATATGAATGCCTTTCTACATTGGATTGTGAGGTTTTTGTGCCCTAATACATCATTAATTTTGTGTAGATTTCATTTACTACTGTACTACCATTCAGTTTTCTCCAGAGGTCAACCATATCTAACTTTTCTAAAATTCCATTCACCTCCTTAACTTCTTTCTTGTTTAATTTGTGGTTAGATTTATCTAGTTTTGAAAGGGGGAGGTTGAGGTCCCCCACTAGTATAGTTTTGCTGCCTATTTCTTCCTGAAACTCATTTAACTTCTCTAAGATTTGGATGCTATACCACTTGGTGCATATATGCTTAGTATTGATAATACTTTATTGTCTATAGTACTTTTTTTTTAGTAAGATGTTATTTTTTTCCTTATCTCTTTTATTGAGATCTATTTTTGCTTTTGCTTTTTCTGAGATCAGGATTGCTACCCCTTTTTTTTTTCACCTCACCTCAAACAGAATATATTCTACTCCAGCCTTTTACCTTTAATCTGTGCGTGTCTCTCTGCTCCTAATGTGTTTATTATAAACAATGTATTGAAAAATTATGGCTTTTAATTCACTCTGCTATCTACTTCTGTTTTATGGGGGAGTTCATGCCATTCACATTCATACTTATGATTCCTCTCCCCCCTTTTCTCTCTCCTTTCACCCTTTCTCTCCTCACCTGTGTTTTGCTTCTCACCACTGTCTCCCTCAATCTGCCCTCCCTTCTACCAGCCTCCACTCTTTTCTTTCCTTTTTCCCCATTACTTCTTCTCTCCCTTCAATCCTGCCTTCTATCCACTCTACTCCCTTTCTTTCCACTTTCTCATCCTACTTCCCTATAAGGTAAGACAGATTTCTATACTTAACTGAATGTGTTATTCCCTCTCTGAGCCAAATCCAATGAGAGTAAGGTTCAAATAATACTCACTCCTCTCGCTTCTTTCTTTCTGCTGTAATAGGTCTTTGAGCCTCTTCATGTGATGTAATTTTTCCTATTCTCCCTTCATCTTTCCTCTTCTCCCAGTACAATCTTTTTTTTTTACCCCTCAGTTAATTAATTCTTTTTATCATCACACCAAAGTCAACTTATACCCACATCCTCTGACTATGTATACCCTTTCTAACACTGCCCTATAAAAGATATCAAGAGTTACATGTATCATCTTCTTGTGTAGGGATGTAAGCAGTTTATTCTTATTGACTAACATTTTTTTTCCCTTTCCTAGTTACCTTTTTATGCTTTTCTTGAGTCTTGTATTTGAAGATCTAATTTTCTATTCTACTCTGGTTTTTTTCATCAGGAATGGCTGAAAGTTCTCTATTTCATTGAATATACATCTTTTCCCTTGAAAGATTATGCTCAGTTTTGTTGGATAGTTGATTCTTGGTTGTAATCCAAGCTCCTTTGCCTTTCAGTATCATAGTCCAAGTCCTCTAATCCTTTAATGTAGAAATTGCTAAATCCTGTATAATCCTGACTATGGCTCCACAATATTTAAATTGTTTCTTTTTGCATGATTGCAGTGTTTTCTCCTTGACCTGATAATTCTGGAATTTGGCTACAAAATTCCTTGGAGCTTTCATTTTGTGATTTCTTTAAGGAGCTGATTGGTGGATTCTTTCAATGACTCTTTTACCCTTTGATTCTTGAACCTCAGGGCAGTTTTCCTTGATACTTTCTTACTGTTCAGACTCTCTCTCTCTCTTTTTTTTTTTTTTTTTGTTCATGGCTTTCAGGTAGTCCAATAATTCTTAAATTATATCACCTGGATCTATTTTCTGGGTCAGTTGCAATGAGGTATTTTACATTTTCTTTTATGTTTTCATTCTTCTGATTTTATTTTACCAATTCTTGATATCTCATGGAGTCACTAACCTCCACTTGCCCAATTATAATTTTTAAGGAATTATTTTCTTCAGTTAGCTTTTGTACTTCCTTTTCCATTTGGCCAATTCTACTTTTTAAGGAGTTGTTTTCTTCAGTGGATTTTTCTTCCAATTTGGTCAATTGTCTTTTTTAAGGAATTCTCTTCTTTGGTAAATTTTTGTCCTTCCTTTTCCAAGCTTTGACTCTCTCTTGCATACTTCTTATTTCTTTTCCAAAATTTTCTTCTACCTCTCTAATTTGACTTTTAAAAATTTGACTTCCAAGAAGCTTTTTTGGGTCTTGAGACCAATTCATATTCCCCTTTGAGGTTTCAGATGTGGATGTATGTCCTTTTCTGAGTTAGTGTTTTGATCTTCCCTGTTACCATAGTCACTTTCTATAGTAAATGTTTGTTTTCGCTTCTTGCTCATTTGTGGCCTATTTTGAGGCTTTTAAAGTTCAGCTCTCCTGCTGGAGCACAAGGGACACTGTCTCAAGCTTCCTGTGCTGGGAGCCAGGGACCTGGTCACTGGCTTTGTGTGTTGGGGCCTCAGCTGGAGGTTGTGGGGATCTGGCAGCTGACCTGCTGCTGAGCTGGGGTCATAGTGGTGTTATCTGGCATGTGCTGAGGCCAGGTGAAGATTTTCTGAATTTCCTTTGTGCTACACTGAAAAACCTGAAGGTCTGACCACTGGAGGAGGCCTACCTGCCTGGGGCTGTGCTGAAGCATAGGGAGGTCCTGTAGCCCAAAGATGCCTGATTACACTGGGCTGGGCTAAAACACTTTGTGGTTCTTGGAGCTGGAGTCTGACAGTTCCACTGACTATGCTAAGGCACATGGAGGGACCTGGTTTTGGTGTTTGCCTGCTCCACCACACTGGGGCTTAGAATCTCCTGCTGATTTGCTAAGGTAGAGCTTGCTGAGATGCTTCATGTCCCAGACTGCACTGCCCTCTTATCCAAGTGATATGGACCTTTCTTGCTGATCCTCCAAATCTCTCAGGCTAATAGATTGCTTCACCCCATCTTCCTGATGGCTCCACTGTTCCAGGATTTATTCTGGAGCACTATTTTATGGTAGTTTGGAGGTGAATATAGGAAAGCTACAGTGATTAATTGCTTACTCTGCCATCTTGGCTCCTGGAAATCAGTCTTTAAGTATATCAGATACGGTGGCTCAGAGGAACTATCACCATTAAATGTTGTTTCATAGTTCATAATCCAATATTTTCATGATGAATTTGAAGAGTGATGTCCTTTAAAAAGAATAAAAAAAGGCTATATCTTTGGGTCAGTAGATATTCAACAATGTCCTGCTTCTTCTATAGTGACAATACTATATACACAGAGAAATAATGTTCACCCTGATGACCCTAAGGAACTTTCAGGTTTTGGATCACCAAGGTTATATGATATTATGTTCACTATACTGAGGTAATCTAGATTGGTAAGAGCACCAACTTCTGGGTCCAGAAGAGTAGGTTCAGATACTATCTCAGATACAGAAGTTCAACGGACAACAGACAACCCTAGACAACTCACTTTAAATCTCAGTGCTTCAGGAAGCTCTCTAAGACTACTCACTTCAGAGTAGTTGCTGGTCTGTATTGGTATTTCCTAACTTAGACTTCACTCATGAAATCACAGGTCAAAAAAAAAACCCAAAAACTTCCCCTTAGAACCTCTACTTCCTGAGATGGGGGGAAAAAGAGGACTAATATATTGAGATACTGATGAATTAATTTTAACATCAAAGTTTTAATGGCAGAGTTTTCTGGTTTAACTATTAAAATAAGAAAATTTAATTCAGCTGAGTACTTTGCTCCAGTTTTGCTTAAAGTATATGTATGTTCTGCCATATTATTATGTTGACTTTCACAAAATGTGCTATGAAATTGCTATCTCCTTCTCCAGCTGTAGTTGCTTACTGTTCCTCCAGGCAGCTCTGTCCTCAAAAGGCTCAAATCCCCTTCCTCTGCTGAGGTCATGGGAAAGTAAAAAAAAGAAGAGGGGAAATGAAAGGGGAAGAAAAAAAAGGGGAAGAAAAAAGGGTAAGGAAAAAAAAGGGGAAGATCTTAAGGTCTAACTACCTGGGAACTCTTCTTTGTTGTTAGCATAAACATTCAACGTTCAATAATTCTTCATGGCAATGAATACTTGTATGTCATGAACAAAAAATGTTTGAGAACCATTTCTCTATCCCCTTGATTTTGTTTATTCTGACTTTTACTAAATATAATGGGTGTCTGACTCATGCTTTCACCACTTGACATGGTGTTGGTCATGTGGAAAATACTTGGGGACTGCTTTCCAGACCCGGAAGGACTGAAGATGTGCGAACATTCTGCATTGACTTACCATGTGGTTTGGAGTAGCTTTGTTTCCATTGGCTGCAGAGCTGGAACCATTGTCATTTTTAAAATAGCCCAGTACAGCAAAAGTCCCAGACATTGCTAATTTAGTTTTGAATGTGAAATTGGTGAGATTAATACTGTGTCAGAATTGAGCTAAACTGTGAACCTAACACTCCACACCAACCCCATCCTGGAGACCAAAGTAGTAAAAGGGAGATTATCGACCTGATGAGTTAGTGGAAATATTTATATGCGTGTTCTTAGTATATCTTTAAAGTAAATATCCTTTTTAAAAGCTAATCTGATATAAAGTGGTTGAATAGAAGTAGGGTACTAGTCACTGGGTGGTGGTGGTGGTGATATGACCACAGCTGATGACAGAGGAAAGACCCCACCACCAATCCCCTGGTGCCTAAGAATCATGAGAAGAAGGGAATACAACAGGCCTAGTTGTGAGAGAGTGGGGTCAGCGTAAACATTATTACACTAATATTAATAAAAATTTTTCAATGTAATTGTCTCTAATACTATAAAATCAATTATTTTAAGGATATTTTCTACCCTGATGAGATTGGGTGAGGGAGAAAGTCAAGTATAGCGGCACAGGCCCAGGGACGCTGAGATAGGCAAATCACTTGAGCTTGGGAGTTCTAAGCTGTACTCACGATAAAATTGATTAGATATACTCAATAAGACTAGTACCCATATAGTGAGCCCCCAGAGGCAGGAGGGCCACTAAGATGCCTAGGCAGGGGGTGAACTGGCATAAGTCAGAAACAGAGTGGGTCAAATATTCTTCACCAATTCAGCAACGGGCCCGGTAGCAGCCAATACCACATTGCCAGCCTGGGTGAGATAGAAAGAGTCCATCTGTGTGTGTGTGTGTGTGTGAGCGTGTGTGCATGCATGCATACTCATTCAGGTACTCCCCCGTGAGGGAGAGAAAGCTAGAGAGAGAAATGCAAAGAGAGACAGAGAAATAGAAAGAGAAACAGACAAAGAAATAGGGATAGAGACAGAGAGAGTGGGGGAGAAGGGAATGACTTAAGTTCTAGGTAGAAATCAGCATTCATTTGTTTAAAATATACAAAAATACATCATAAATAACAAAGTAAGAATCTAAATTATTCCCTCCAAATATTGTGGAAATCAGGATGATCGACATACAACAAAAACATTACGCTGGTGCCTATATCAGAGTGGCAGCTTACAAATGGGCCTTACATCTCATTTAGTATCCATGTCTAATTTGTAAAATGCCTATCCCTGGCATGAAAAATGACTCTTTAGGGAGAATGCCTAATAAGAACAATAACTGGTGTTGATTATTATTCATCAATCCCTTTGGACCTCAGGGACCAGATGTGACATGCAATACTGATTCCCTGAAAAATTCCCTTTTGAGGAGAGGGGAGTCAAGAGCCATTGTTTGGTCTGCTAATGACTCAAGAAAAGCTGTTCAGAGAGATGTCTTTTGAAGTGCTTCTCCATTTGGCAAATGCTGAATTCAAGCAGATTTCTGGAACTGAAACAAGTACTATAGCTGGAATACCCAGACTAAGAATGTGCTGCTCTTCCTCAGAGATCAAGAGCTGCCGCATGCTTTGTGATATAAATAGTGGCTGGTGTAAGAAGGGAGGGTTAAACAGCCCGTCACATTCCATCATTAAAGATGAGGTCTCAAATTTTGGAAAGGTTAGATTGGTAGCCAGAGCAAACTGTGAAAATCAATGGTGTTGTGACTTCTGGCAGAATCTTGAAAAAACAAATGTGCCAACTTCTGCACTCATCCATATTTGCTAATAGTTTCTCCTGCAAAGCAGAAGTAGGCCGAGCTGTAATTAAATTTTGGACTCAATTCTTTAAGAAAGATTCAATATCAGAATATCAGAACTATAGTGACTGAAATCAGGTGCTATCTTTTCTATGAAACTTCCTTAAATGTCCCAGAGGAAGTAACATCCTGGGAAATCTCCTTTTCCAAATCTCTCAGGAAGGAAGGAGGAAATAAGTATTTATTAAGCACCTACTATGGTCCAAGCACTATACTTTACAAATATTATCTCATTTAATCCTCACAATAAGCTGAGAAGTAGGTGCTATTATTATCCCCATTTTACTAATTAGGTGGGTGAAACAGACAGACTTGCCCAAGGCCACACTGTCAGTGTCTCAGACTAAATTTGAACTCAGGTTTTTCTGATTCTAGTCCTACCCCTCCATCCACTGTTCCACCTAAGTGCCTTATATCTCTTCTAGACATTTTACACATAATTTTAATTATAATTATTAATTTTACTAATTGTCTTTTTTGCAACACCAGGACAGGAATTGTATTTTATTTGTCTTTGAATTCATCCCACATGAGGACCATCCCCAGCTCCCAGTGGGGAGCTAACAAATTGGGGCAATCAATTCAACTGCAGCACCAGTTTAATCTAATAGTGAACTGCCATTCAGTCAATCTAGTGCTAAGTATTCTAGAACCAGTTATTGGTATTTGTTTTTTAAAAGATTGGATAATTCAAAATGTTTAGTAGAAGCCTTGACTGGAATCTTAGTTCAATGTCACCTAGTAAATGGAAGGGAGCTATAGGGGCAAATGATATGCAGAAATGAATAATTCTATAATAACACTCTTTTCCACCATTAAAACAGTCACTAGGTAATGAGAATATAGTACTGAAAGTCATTAGTATGTATATATAAAGGTAAAGTGCTGAAAGGACAAGCTATTCAGATTTAAATGAGGAAAAATTTGTCCAGGTTGATAGGAAACTTGCGATGGTATCCATATCCAAGTGAAAAAAAAGTTGAAGGTAGCAAAGGAAGCCACCAAGGATAAAGACAGTACAAGAAAGACAATAACTCTAGCCGACATTCATGGATCAGACAATTACCAGAGACAGATAGATAGATAGATAGATAGATAGACAGACAGACAGACAGATGAGTTATAGAGATAGATGTCATAGATATATAGATATAGAAATAGATATAAATGATATAGTTAATATAGAGGTATTAATATAGGTACAGATAAACAAACAAAAGTATGCATTACTAAGTGATATATTATTGTTACATATATGTATATATGCCTACACATATACATTTTATGTGTATGTATGTATTATTAGATTTGAACATAATTATATTCTCTTTGTATATTTACTTACTTTTTAAAGTTCTGACATGATATTTATAAAGTGATGCCTGGTGCTTAAAATTCAACCAAACAAATCCAATAAAAATGTATTCCACCTTAAATATACAAGACCCTACTATATCCCAAGTGCATGAAGATGACAAATGATATAAGCTCTGTCCTCAAGAACCATACCAACTTACAATCTAATTGACAGTATAAACTACTAGTGCAAGTGTTAGTAACCTAGTGAATATTTTCAAATTTGTGAAACTGTAGCTATAATCCAACATCTAGCACAGAATCAGAATGATAAAATCTTAGCATTGGAAAGAATCTCAGAGGTCATGCTTGAAGAAGAAATTCCTCTCCAACATACTCAACAAGTAATTTTTCAGCCATTGCTTAAAGACCTCACAGAAGAAGCAATAGAAAAAATATTATGAAAATAATATATGATTGAGAAAAATGATAGGCTGGCCATGTGGCAAGAGTAAGAGATTAAGCCTGCATGCTCCATTGGTATCCTCATAAATGTCAAGAGAGCTTGAGAAAAATATATTAGGTGGAAATTAATAACAAACAAATTTATTGAAGGCCATGGACTAGAATAGGCATGGCTGGGTTGCATTGGATACCACCTGAGGGAATTTGTTATTCATTTATTTCTAGATATGTCCAACTCATGACCCCATTTGAGGTTTTCTTGGCAAAGATACTGCAGTGATTTGCCATTGCTTTTTCTAGCTCATTTTACAGATGGGGAAACTGAGGCAAACAGAGTTAAGTGACTTGCTTTGGGTCATACAGCTAGTAAGTGCCTGAGGCCAGATTTGAACTCAGGAAGATGTCTTCCTGTCTCTAGGCCTGGCACTCTATCCACTATACCATCTAGCTGTCCTACTGAAAGGAAAACCAGTATCATTAAGATCACAGATCCATTGAAGTACTAGAATAAGGCATAAAGAAAATGTTTTGAGAATAAAGAAGAAAGTAAGATCCTTTTGGCAAAGGGGGAATGGGTAGACTTTAGGAAGAAATGATTAACCATCTCTTATCTTTGTGTTTTCAAGTCCACTTCTTACTTTGCTACCTTTTATGCTAGAGTCAAGTGAAATCTCCTATATGAGCCCTTTCCTGATTGCCCCAGCTATGAATGCTCTTGTCACTTAAGTTATCTTATATTTTCTTTGGATGTATTTTGTATTTACTTACATGTATAAATGCTGTTCCATATAATAGAATGTAAACTCTTTGAGGGCAGGAATGATTTTTTTGTGTGTCCCTAATGTTTAGCATATAAAAGGGACTTGGAAGAAAGGCAGGAAGGAAGGAAGGGAGGTGCAAAGGAAGGAAGGAACGAGTGAAGAAGGGAAGGAGAGAAGAAGGGAAGGAAAGAAGGAGGAAAGAAGGGAGTGAAGGAGGGAAGCAAAATAATAGTGATTACTCTTAAATTGACACCAGTGAAAAAGTAGCTTGCAGTAAATGATTTCTAAGACTACTTCAGGCTCCAAAATTTCTTTGATTCTTGGATTTAAACTCCAGATGGTTGAAATTAGGCACGCTTCTAAAAATGCATTCAATGAGTTGCTGGACCTAAAAAGGAATAAACAATGGCTGTTCAGGTTTGTTTGTATGCAAGAGTGGCAGTAGATCTACCTTTCTGTTCCTTTGTTTTAAGAAATGTGAAGGCAAATAGCAAAGATATATGGTTTTTATGTGAATAATGATATAAATGCATCTATTAATATACCCAAGGATTTATATGATGGACACACGGCATAAATCCAAATAATAAATAAATTAAATAAATGTTCAGCCTTGTCAATGTAAGTTGTGGTAGAAAACCACACACCACTATACCAAATTTTGCAATTGTGACTGCTCACCACTATCTCTTATTTTAGATTGAATGTCCTTTATTATATATAGTCTTTGCATGGCTGTCTGATCCCATTGTAACCAGTGCTCAACTACGTTTTCCTCACTGAAATGACTTAAATCCTTCATAAGTTTCTGAACTGAAAAATAATTTTAATAATTATGTATCTGGCCTGCACGGCATTAGGGTATGGCTGCAGTACTTTGTGACACCCAGTGCGGTTTTATGTATTATACACTTCTTTTCAGCTTTGGCCTAAGCTGTGTAATGACTGAATTCTGCTTTTCCTCACTGGTGTCAATTTAAGGGAAATCATTATCTTTTCCTCCCTTCCTTCTCTTTTTCTTCCTTCCTTCCTTCCCTCTATACCTATTTAAATCTTTCTTTTTCGTTTTTAACATCTCATTTTCTTTTGTATTTTTTCTTTGTAACTTATATCTTGCAAAGGCAAAACATCTTGAAGTTTCCAATTTTAACAAAAGACATTTTCTCCTAAATCCATATGCCAGATTTGGGTACAAGATCATTTTTAAAGAGCGCAGGCAATGGAAATAGAATCTAGAGTGAAAATGAGGCGAAGAGCGTTATTGGCATGGATAATCAGGGCCCTGAGCTAGCCCAACCTGGTTCTTACAACCACAGTGGCCATGCTGTTACTTCTCTTAGTAACCTAGTATGCTTATGATGAAAAGGGAGAAGAAGGTTCTGAAGGAAATAAAAAAGATGATGTTTAAAATGGTACTTATTTTTACTTTTTTCTATATTTATTTTTTTTCTTCTAAGTATATTCCCTTGTGAGGGATTTTCTATCTTCACCATTTTTCCCTCTCCTGGAAGTTTAGTGTATTTGTGTGTGTCTGTCTACATCTATATTAGATCTAGATCTAGATAGATGTGTGTGTGTATTACAAACCCAGACAGATGAATTTGGGGCCTTTTACCAGTTACATAATAAAAATAACTTCCCCTCATTTCCTCTTATTACTCACAGAGATCTCAGTTGTGCTGTTTTTGTATTTCCTGAAGTATATATGATCCTAATATATGCTCATTAATTCAGACACACTGAACATTTATTTTATTTATATTTTTTGCTCCCTGGGATACTCTCAAGGGATGCACAGCTCATTTTTATGGCAGTCTTTGGGGGTAGGGAAGGGAGAGAATGATACAGTCAAGCTAGCATACCTCAGAACCAACATGCATAATGTTAAACACTCAGTCTCCAATGGAAGAGTCAAAATTCCAGCCCCAGAATTTTTTGTCACAGTATTTCATGTTATTTTCAAGAGACTGATGATTCCTGATTAGCCCCTGGATTTCCACAGTTTTTAATGTCTCTTACTTAAAACAGGAGCCTGTTTGGCACTGATCTAGTAAAAGTGCAACCACTAGTGTGTCTTTGGTCTCCTTATAATGCCTGTAGCAACAGAGGGCCCCAAGACAACATAAAACAGGCACAGACCCCTACAACATCTGAATAGTGTTTCCTGTCTGTAGTTCTCATTTTTACATTTGGCGTGAGATTCAATAACCTTTAGCCTATTCTTTAAAGGGATGCCTTTCATTGGGGTTAAAGAGTGACATGGCCTAGAAACTAGCATAAGTCTTGGACTTCTATTGAACTCTAGTTATACCACATGTGCAAAGAGAGGCATATGCTCATGTATGGCCAGTAATCTACTTTGTATATTTGTTCTTCAGTAATTTCAGTTGTGTCTGACTCTTCATGACCCCATTTGAAATTTACTTGGCTATTTCCTTTTCCAGTTCATTTTACAGATGAGGAAACTGAAACAGAGTTAAGTGATTTGCCCAGTATCACATAGCTAGTGAATGTCTAAGGCTGTATTTGAACTCAGATCTTCCATACTCCAGGTCCAGTGCTCTATCCACTGAGCCATCTAGCTGCCTCACCTTTAATAAAAATTTGTTGAAATAAACTGAGAAAGTGAAGATGATGACAATTATTTTATTTGGAGATGTCTATGTATTCCACTCATCATTACAAGAGTGAAGAACCTGGCCCTTGGAGTTGTAGCTAGCTTTGGCCTGAAGTCCTTTGACTACATAAATTAGTGATAGCAGTAAGACTTCTTTTTGCAGCTGTTTCTAAGATTTAATATTTGATCCTTTTGAAATGCAGGAAATAGTTCCACTATTTATCTGCTTTGGTATTCATTGATTCTGAATAAATCCATAAGTATCTAGCGAATACCATACTGTGGCCTAGCTTAATTCAATATATTTTGTCCTGCTTAAGGGACCACATGGACTCAAAACCTTATCTATTAACGTATGTGTGTACACATATATGTTTATATGTGTTTATGTACATATACTAAATATTTGTGTGTATATGTGTTATATACATACTTATGCAAATATACTGTGTGTGTGTATGTGTGCATGCATGTGTGTGTGCAAGCGTGCATGCGTGTGTGTGTGTGTCCAGTAAAAGGCATTATTACTCCCATCTATCTGGGATTTAAAAAATAAAAAAGGAAAAAAAGACCCTGGGAATTTCTTTTGCTTATTTACAATATGCATGGCTCTGGAATTTCTAAGAGAAACTAAAAGACTAAGTCATTAGGAGATAAAGGCAATTCATAGAGAACAGTGTGGAATTCTCATTGTTGTAAAAGCCATAGTAAAAATATCTCACTACATAAAATCTTTACTGAGTAAAAATATTACTTGTTCTTGAGTGTCATTTTTCTTTCAACACACTGGAAACTTACAGCCACAAAGGACTTTATTCTGACTCTGTGTCATGCTGAGAGTTTTTGCTTAGCAAAATCAGGCTTAATAAGGCTCTTAGAAAACAGCACAATCCCCATTATTCATTATGGTACTTGTGGAATTCTTCAGGATGAAAAACATCAAGGTGTTGTCTTTGTTTACATTACTATTAATACTTGTCCTCCTGTATTGTCTTTGCAGTTATAGATTCTCAACTATTCTATCCTTTAGCATTCATAGACAAACTCAGCTTCTCCTTAGTAAGCTGGCAGGATTGTGTATGGCACTATGAGCAGTCCTCTTATTTCTCTTATAGATACACACACAGACACACATACCTTTCATTGATTTATTTCCTTTTGCAATCTCTTAGAATCTAGAGCCCTGGAATAGAAACAGTTAAATGCGTAGCTTCATGTATTTACCAAAATCTTGACACTAAAATATTATGGGGTTGTAAAAATGATGAAGCCACAAGTCATTCTAAAGCGATTCCTATATAGCACATTAGTGAAATGTATGAGACACAATAGAGGTGGTTTTATTTAAGCATGTGTTAGAGATTGAGGGTGAATCCCAACAAGAAAGTATTGGTGATTTGATGGCAAAGACAAATTGTATGTCCTGTGGGCCTTTCAAATGTAATATATATTCAAAACGGAACTCATTATCTTTTTACCAACCCTACCCACCTTACAAAATTATTTATTTCTTCCAAGGTCATGATCATTAAACCAGCCACCCAAGTTCACAACCTTCATGTTATTCTTGGCTCCTCACTCTTTCTCACCCCGTATATACAATTTTTGTCATTTCTACCTATATTTTATCTCTTACACCTATGCTTTTCAAGTCATCCTAGATCAGGCTCTTATTAAGCTATTGTAATAGTTTCCTGACTGGTCTATCTCGTATCTTCTTTAATTTGTTTTCCATGGAACTGCCAAAACGATTCTCCTAAAATGTATGTCTGATCATGACATCCCCCTTAACTCAAAAAAACTTCAGTAGCTCCTCATTGCCTCTAGGATTAATACAAGCCCAGCTGTATATATTTTAAAGAACTTCACAGCCTGGCTTCACTCCACTTTTGCAACCTAATTAAATATTACTCCCTTTCCCAAACTCTAATGTTCAGCCAAACTGGCCTTCTTGCTGTTCTTCACATATGATATTCCATCCCTTGCTTCTATGTCTTTGCTTTCCATACCTGAAATGCATCTTTACCTTATTTCTGAGTTTTTGATGCCCCTCTTTCTTTTAAAATTCTATTCAGCTATGCCATTCTATTTAAGACTTTTCCTCATCCTCCCAGCTGCTGGTGCACTCTCCCCACAAAATTTATCTATGCTTATTTTCTAACTATCTATCTATCTATCTATCTATCTATCTATCTATCTATCTATCTATCTATCTATCTATCTTTCTGTCTGTCTGTCTGTCTGTCTATCTACCTATCTATTCTCCCCCAGTAGAAACAAAGCTCCTCATGGGCAGGGATCATTTCATTATATTTTTTTTCATACACCTAGCACCCAACAAAGAGCCTAGCATGTAGTATATACTTAAATGTTTGTGCATTGATTGGTTGAATAGAAGACAGTATCTGAGCAATGCTTTTGCTTTCCTAGAAATCTAAATTAAGGTTTGCTTGCACAGTTGGAAAGGTTTATTCCCATTTACCTGAGGACTTCATCTTGTGAGTACATATTAGCCTTATTTACCAGCTTGCCTTGAGGATGACTTGTAGCAAATTGATATCTGCATTCTTTTCAACTTTTTCAATTGTCAATACTGTCAGTAGTCTTAGCTGAATGGTATTTTCAAGGATGGATATTAAAAAAATCTATTAATGCTACTTTAAAATTTACCGTAACTTAGAAAGTGACTCCTTTGCTCTTTCTTACATCCTTTAAGTAAATTATTTTTAAAATTATTAGGAATTAGGTTTTCTTTATTTCATTCAACACGCATTTAACAGACTGTAATCAGTATTTTATGATACACAAAAAGTAGCAAAAAATATACTTAGTAAGATGCTTATAATCAAATGATAAGTATAGGGCAAAGTAAAAAAATTGAGATAGGATTACATATAGAAAAATACTGAAACAAGTAGACACTCTTATGTCTATATATATAAGTACTAAGGGGATACTAAAAATGTGGATACACATTTAAATCCCCCTTTGATGCTGGGAAATGACTTTGCCTCTGAATGCACAATTTTGGAAACTTCAACGTATAGATCCTGTAGATAATTTGCTACCAGAAGACAATTCTAATGAGAAAGTTAGAATGTACTTAATCAATATGCCTGATAAACTGTTCACTCCTAATTGAAAAGATGGCCAAAGCAACTTAGTGAATTTTGTTTCATTGACTATAAACCTTGGATGAATGGCATACCTGCTCCTGCTAAACTTACACACCCAATACCACCTCTCATATATTGCCTGTGCAGAGACAACACTGGCATGTCTGTATGCTTGTCTCCAATCCACTATGGAGTGACCTGTGAGAACAAAGAGAAAATGGAATGTTTTCTGAGTTCCTTTACAAAAATGCTTTGTATAAATCAATTTTACTATATTTACAGACCCTAAATACATTTCTTTCTTTTAAATGACACTACTTTCTTTCATATTGCATTTTTTCCCCATTTTCTTGGTAATGGGGTCATAAGAGAGAAAAAGTAGGGGCAGGGGTAGAAATACTCTCAAGCTATACTATTCCAGTGAGATTGTGACTGATAAATGGGACAGGTTTTTATTTCTACCATGTCTTCTTCCAGGAAAGAATATTGTGCATTTTTTTCATGCCTTTGGACACAAGAATGATTTTACCATTTATTCTCTGTCAAAAGGGATAATAAATGGTCTGTTATCATTTTTTCCACAAATCTAGGGAATGCCAGGACATTAAATCTTTTAACCTCTAAAATTAGAATAAAGCAGTAATAGATCCTGATGATGTTTCTATTATGTCCCCTACTAGTCATAAAAGAAACACTGTAGAAAATGATTAATTTGTCACAGCAATGCTTACTAGAACCAAGACCTATGAAGATAACTTACTGATAGGGTCACTGGCACTAAACATATCCAATCTAATGATGACATTTGAATTTCAGTAAACATCTAGGATTTGAAAATTCTTGACAGAATTTCTTGACAAAATTCTTGACAGAATTCAAAAAGATCAGTCATCAACAGGTGTTTATTGAACATCTAATGAGAAGGAAAATGTTACACTTAAAATACACCTATTCTTATGATTAATTTCTCTTTTACTGACTGGGACCATTTATTTGGGGTATTTAAGAAATGTATGACATAACATAATAACAAATGTACAAGATAATTAAGGAAGACCTTCTTGTTCTTAAAAATGAGTTTGTAGTGAGAATAGAAAGAATCTCTTTCCTGGGGCCACCTTAGGTATACCAACATTTCCCCTCAATGGAGTGTACTTAAGGCTTTGTTCTGATTTCTCTGTTTTCTCTTTCCTCACTTCCTTTCTTGGTGACATCACTATCATGGATTTAATTATCATCCCTATGCTGATGGCTCACAGATCTTCATATCCAGTCCAAATTTCTTGCCTAAGTTCCAGCACAGTATCACCATCTGACAGATATTTCTAACTAGATTTCTCATAAACATCCTAAGCTCAGCATACACAAAATAGAGTTCATCTATCCCTATACCAAACTTCCATGTTTCTATTGAGAACACATCTGCAAAATTCCCATCTCCAAAATTCATAACCATGTTATTTTGAACTTCTTACTCTTCTTCATCTCACATGTAATCAATTGCCAACTCTTGTTTCCTCAAGATCTTTTGCATCTGACTTTTTATTCCTACTGACATAAGTGTTTCCTTTATTCCTATAGATTATTTATCCAATTAATCAATCAACAAGTGTTCATTGAACATCTACTATGTACCAGGCACTGTGGTAGTAACTGTGGCTACAAATACAAAAAAAAAAAAAATGAAAAATCCCTCTAGAGAAGCTTCCATTCTATGAGACAAAAAGTACAGCACATATATAAGTAAAAATATATTTCAAAAGGAAACATAACCATAATGTCAAAATAATAATACTCAACAAGTAGCAAATATAAACTACAATAATAAGCATCAGATTTTCCCAACAATACAAAAATTGCTAAGCTAAATTTAGGTCTAAACTCAAACTATTAAAAAATTAAAATAAAATTTTTAAAAAATCAAAATTAAATTATCTTAGTACTTAGTATCTTTATTCAGTCAGTCAGCTAACAAGCACTTATTAAGTACCAGGAACTAAGTTCTAGGAATACAAAGAAAGGCAAAAACAATTTTAATGGGGGAGACAGCATGTAAATGACAAATTACTAGGTTACCAAGAAGGTCTCACAAATGCTTATAGAGGTGATATTGGAAAAATCTGCTAAAAACAAAGAATTGAAAAGTTAAAAAAAAAAGAGTTTTAAAGTTCTTGAATAGAGAAAAAATTAAAGCTTGAAAAAAATTGTAGAAACAGTGGTTGGTGCTGCTTGGTTTAGCAGGAAAGATTGTGTGGATGACTCAAAGCTTGATGAGTCCACAAAGGAAACTTGAAGGGGACAGGAGAAAGTTTGAACTCTTTCTCTCCCTTCATCAACCCAAACTTGCCCCTCAGGCAAGGGAGAGCATTCATCTCCACCAATAAGGAGACTGTACCCATACCAATGGGCCTTTGGGTAGTAGTTATACTAATTACTCCTTGGATGGCCTCTACTCTATTGTGGTTGAAATTACTCTTTTCCTGGTCCTCCCTTTATATTCATCTATAGGCCTTCACACTGTGGAATGCTGGGTGGGTTGAGAGGTATATAGAATCTTTTAAACCATCTAGGGAAACTGACCTTTAGGAAAGACATTTGCCTTGGGCTACTAAGGCAACTGCCTTTATGAGAAGTAGCTGCATTGCTTAGCTCATTCTTTGCCCAGAGGAATATAAGAATGTATATAAGAAAACATGTATAAAAATACAATCTTTTCCTCTGCTTTAGAGAAGTTACAGTACTATTTATAATATTTATCAGTAATATCATTTTGGTTTCAAAAGTGGAAAATCCCCCAACAATTTAAAAAGAGAAATTCTTTCATGTTCTCTTTATACATGGCCATAAGCTCCCTCTCAATGGCCCTTGAGCAAATGAAATAATAAAATTCAATAATATCTTGACTTGACTGCAGTTTTATCTTACTAGTTTTCTTTTAATAATGGCTTGTAGAGACTAGATGAATTGCAATGTAGAATATAAATAGTAAAACAAAACAAACAAACAAATAAACAAAAGAACCCCGATGAATTTTGGCAGAGATACACTGAGAGGGCTGGATGGTAGTGAAGAAAAGCATCACTATTGTTATTCTCAGCAAAGTTTTTTCTGCTTAGGCTGTGTGGCTAATTGTAGCAATGAAATCAACAGGAAGAACAGCAATGTTCCCATGGGTTTTTCTCTCATATGTGCCGAAGAGTTCTGTTGCTCAACTTCTAGCCCGTTGAGAGATAGAGATGTCCACTCCCTTCTCTTAGGATGAAGGGAGGGACCCTGTTTCTTTTCAGCTACAGAAAGGGTCCCAAAGCTCCTGGTGCATTAAAAAGATAAACACTAGAACTAATGTCTAATGCCCTGCTATGTAAGTATATGCAAAATAAATATAAAGAGAATAAATGCAAGGTAGGTAAATATAAGTTCATTTTAGAGGGAGTATATAAGTAGATGGGGGATCAGGAAAGGTTTCATGCCACTTGGAGGTGGCTCTTGAGATAAGTTTTTTTTTCTTTTTTTTGGTGAGGCAATTGGGATTTTTAGTGACTTCCCAGGGTTACACAGCTTGTAAGTGTCAAGTGTCTGGTCTGAGGCTGTATTTGAACTCAGGTCCACCTGACTTCAGGGCAGGCGCTCTATCCTTTGTGTCTTTTCAGATTTTTTTTTTTGAGGTGAGTCTTGAAAGAGGAGAGGGATTCTAAGAAGTAGAGATGTCCAGGTAATAACTGCAAGGTGAAGGGATAGCCAACATAAAATAAGACAAGATGGATTGTGGTACTGAGCAACAAAAAGGCCAGTTTAGCTGGACCACAGCATACAAGAAGGGTAGTAATGTAGATCAAAGCTTGAAAGATAGTTTGGGATCAGGTTATGAAGTACTTTAAAAGCTTAATAGAGGATTTTGTATTTTATCTTATGGAGTAGAGGAATGCCATAGATCTCACTGATGGGGTGCTTGGGTGCTTGTGCTTGTACTTGGACCGCAATCGCTCCCTAGTCTCAGAAACACTGTCTCTGACAATCACTCCCCAGCCCAAGGACACTGTGCCTAGCAATTACTCATGCATGGGCCCCAGCATGACACTTATCTCTCTCCCTGGTGCAACTACACAAAGCTGGGTGAGAGAGGCTGAGCCACTCAGGCCCCAGCCCTCAGATCATGTCTCTGGAAGCCTCCCAATTCTTTAGTAAGTTCCTGTCTTGTGAGAAAGCCTTCCCTTGTTGCAGAGCATTCTCTCATCAAGACAGAGGGAGATGGGTGCCTTGCCCAGCACAAGGAGTTTTGTCCTTGGCCAGCCCAAGGACTCTTCCTACTGCCAGACTCCCAAGATCAATACCTCTGTTATCTCCCTCCCTGTCTGATATACTCCCTGTACTTTCTCATCCATAGCTCCCAAAGACACCTGGACCTTTAGATTACCTCATCAGTGTCCCTGGCATTCCTTTCCCATGCCCTTTTCCATATAAACCCTAGCCCCATCCTCAGTCTCTCACAGGTTCCTTAAGAATCCTTGCCCACTGAAAAGTGTAACAATAAATCTTTGCCACGTTGACTTAAAGAATGCTTGAGTCTGTGAATTCATTTCAGATAACCTGTCTTGTACTCCGGTCTTTGAGGGGTCTCAACCTCTCAGACCGCAACATTACCACAAGGAAAATCACTTTACCATGGGAGTGGGGAGAAATTTGAGGCAGACAGACCAATTATACTATGAGGCTATTACAATAATCTAGGTGAGAAGTAATGGGTACCTGAAATAAAATGATGGGTATATGAATAAACAAAAAGCTTCAGATTTGAGAAATGTTATAGAGATAAAAACAGAAAGATTTGACAACTCATTTTTTATATCTCTGGTGAAAAAAATGAGGAATCTAGGTGATAAACCTGGGAGACCTCAAAAATGATAGCACCTTCAACTGAGCCTTAGGGGAAAAATTATGTGTGTGTGTGTGTGTGTGTGTGTGTGTGTGTGTGTGTACTGTGTGCCAGTCACTTTACAATTATTATCTCGTTTGATCTTCACAGTAACCCTCTGAGTTAAATGCTACTGTTATCCCCATTTAACAGTTGAGGAAACTGAGGCAAACAATATGACTTGCCCATGGTTGACTGAATTAAAACCTAGGTCTTCCTGACTCTAAACTCAACATTCCATCTATTATGCCATATTGCATATGCTCTTTATTGTAGTCCTATTTATATCAGAGATAGATGGGTGGACACATACTTATAATAATATGATTTTTTTTCATTTTTTTGACTCTTTGGAAAGAGGCACATGCTTTGATATTCTTGACATAAAGTAACTTGCCATCTATCACTAACTTTCTATAAGGCCAGTATGATGGGTTAGGTTTTTTCTTTTTTTTAGAACATAAACAACTATAGAGTTTATACCCCTTTTTATTGACCTGATGACTGTCTACAGGCTCAATAAAGAAAAAAAAATCTTTCCTGCTATAACCAAAAGTCTGTGAAAATACCTCATCATGAGCAGCCTGTGAGAGGCAACACTCTCAATGTGATGCTAAGGAGACATTCTATTCCTGAATTTCTTTCCCTCCATTGTAACTCACATATTCTTGAATTTCAGTTTAAGAAGCAATTTTGTAAGCTGTTAGTATATGTCAAATGCAATGCCTCATGTTTTGACATAGTAAATCAATAAAAGCCTGGTTTAGAAAGTTTGAGGAGGCATAGTGATTATTTGGGTAACAATTTCATGCTTTGCCATTCAGAACTTGTTAAGAGAATTTAATATCTTGAGGAATGTATAATGAACTGTGAAATTATATGCAGGATGAATCTCTCCTAATCAAATGAATATATGTTATTGCTGAGGTGCCTTGATTCTTCTTTCCTTCTTCCCTTAGAGAGGTCAGCAACCAATCATCATTAGCAGCAGAGCCCCTTCAATACCCTCTCTCACTAATATCCTCTAAGTCAGGGGTTCTTATTCTTTTTTGTGTCATGGACCTCTTTTGATGGTCTGGTGACTGTCTTCAACTTCCAACTGTCTTCAGAATAAAGTTTTCAAATATATAAAATAAAATACATAGCATTATGAAGGAAATAAATTATACTGAAATAAAGTAATCAAAATATATGTAAAAATCAAGTTCACTCGTCCCAAGTCCCTCTGCTCTAGGTTCTCCTTGGCCCTTTGGGACAACCAATCCCTATAACATTTCCTTCTATTGACTGTTGTCCCTGATAGTTAGGTCCCAGGCTCTGTTGACTGGGGGAGAGTCACTTTAATCAGGTGTCACTGTTAACATGAAAGCACTGTATGCTATCCTATCCAATCCAACAAGCATTTATTAACTACCTACCAGAAAGGCACTATGCTAGGTATTAGTGATACAAAGACGGAAAGAAAAATAATCTGTGCTCTCAAAGAGCTAATTTTTTGTTGAAAAATATGTAAGGACACACACACACACACACATACACACACACACACACACACACACACCTCTGTGTGTGAAGATTTGTGTATATACATAGTCAGAAGAGGAGGAGAAAAAGGAGGAGGAGGAAGAAGAATAACACAAATGACTAAGAAGATCAGGAAAAGCTTCCAGTCAGAGATGAGGCATGAGGTAAGTCTTGAAAGAATCCTGTGATTCTATGTTCCAGGCATGGGGATAGCCTGTTCAAAGTCAAACAAGTGGGAGATGAAATGTTAAGCTTGTGAAACAGATAGTAGAGGCAGCTAGGTGGCACAGCGGATAGAGCAGTGGCCCTGAAGTAAGGAGGACCTGAGGTTAAATCCAGCCTCAGACCAAACACTTGACACTTACTAGCTGTGTGACTCTGGGCAAGTCACTTAACCCCAATTGCCTAAAAAAAGGGAAACAGATAGTAGACTAATTTGGAGAAAAGATAGCATGCATGAAGGAGAATCATGTTCTGTAAGCCTGGAAAGGTATGTTGGAACCAAATTTTGAAGATCTTTAAATATAAAGTTGAAAAGTTTACATTTTGTGCTTGGGCAATAAGGACTTATTGAAGACAATTGAGTAGGATAATTATATTTAAGTTAAAATTATTTTGGCAACTGTGTGGAGGGTATATCAGAGAGGACTGAGAGACCAGAAGCCAAGATTCCAATTAGAGAGCTATAGCAGCTCTCTAATCGTAGAGGAGCAAAGTCGTGAAGCCCTGAAATAGAGTGATAACCATAAGGGTACAGATGAAAGACGTATTCTGGAAGCAGATCTGACAAGACTTGATGCGGTTTACTATGTCCAATATTGCCCATTAGTTGGGTGTTAGCAAGGCCTGTAGCATGGATGGATAGAATTTCCAGATAGGAAGTCCCTAGGTTTTGGTGCATGTAGAATTAAAACAACAACTAAAAAGTCTGATTTGATGTTAGTAAGCAGAATACAAAGGCTTCATTGATTCAAGTAAAATGAAAGATTTTGCACTGGTTTCACAACACCTAGCAGCCACATGTGCTCCCAATGCTAGATGCTTGAGGCCCTTTCAAATTTAGTAAGTTCCTTGCCTCCATATGGGCTGCCAAAGCCACCAAACTGCACATGTCTCCATGGGGAAAAAGAAAAACAATGGGACGACCCAGTCCTCACCAGAATCTGAAACATATATCCTGCACCTTTGTTTTGATAACAGCATCCTTGTTAAATTAAGTAAACCTATTTTATAATGGCTGTGTCAAGTCATTCATTTCTGTCATTCTTTTATCTGTGATAAAAATAGCCAGCTACTCCCTATCATACTTGACAGCTGATTGGTTACTCAATTCAATTCAATAAACATTTATTAAGTGCCTCCTATATTCCAGACATTGTGCTAAGTACTGGGGACACAAATAAGAAAAAGAGACATTCTCTGCCTTCAAGAAGCTTATGATCTAACGGGGGAAGACAACACACAAAAGGAAGTTGAAAGGGAGAGACCATGATTGGATACTCCATGTGTGGAAATGGAATTCCACTGAGGCAAAATAGAGTTGCTGATGTAAAATTACCTGGGAGATTGTAAGCCCTCCGTAAAGGAAGGCTTTGGGAGTAGTTGTGTGCTCCACACTCTAGCTCTCTAATCAAAGGGGAAAGGCAAGTAAAGGTGAGTCATTTTTCTTTATGGTAAAGTTTCAGGTGGAGGATTTCCAGTTCTATAGAGTCAAAGCCAAGAAGGGCTGCTGATAGAAAATGGAGTGCAAAATGATGATGGGAAATGGTTATAGAAGAGGGTGAGGGAAAAGGAAGACATGAAGATGACTCCTAGGTTGTGAAACTGGGTGACTGGTGAGATCCTAATCAACATCTCTATCACTCTTGGCTAACCTTATTATTTATACATTAATGAAGATAAAAAATAACAGAGGTTCACATTTACATGTTTTAAAGCTCATATAGCACATTTTGCCAAGCAATACAGTGAAAATATAGTGCAAGTATTATTACATCCATTTTTCAGTTGAGGAAACTGAAGGACAGAGAGCTTAAGGGACATGGTAATGATTTATGAGTAAGTGCATGGCATAGCCAGGATTAAAACTGAGGTCTTCTGATACCACATTTCCTGCTCTTTCCACTATTCCACAGCTGATTCTCCCCTCTGTATAATGTAACCATATTAACAATTTACCTCTTTCCCAACTCTTCCTCAAACTGGCTACAGTCTTTTCTTTTCCAAAGAACTGTTACTTGATGTCTAGTGACAATATGTGGGAAAGAAAAGGAATCATGGGCAGCATCCTGTTTTCAAAGATATACATTGCCTAGGGAGAGAAAAAGCATCATTTGCTATATATATAGCATGTTTTCCCTGATTCACTGCTGTTGTCCCTGGCTTTGGATGGCTGCTCTGAATGCTTTTTCCAGGTTACTCCCTAACCTTTGGACTTCGTACCCTGTGAACTCTGGCAAGACTCTATAATGAATCCTTGTTATTTTCTCCAGTCATGCCTTAGATTATGCCTAGTTTCCTCAAGATGACTGGACCTTAGATAGCTGCTTCCTAAGCACTTGTACAAGATGCCCCTTATATCCTTGGAGATGCTGTAAGACAGTGGTTGCCAACCTTTTTTATTTCAAAATCATTTTAAATTCTTAAAATTATTGAGGACCCTCTCCTCAAAAGCTTTTGTTTACATTTTATAATTACTGATATTTAACATGTTGGAAATAGAAATGCCTTAGTATTATTATAAATAGAGTTTTGACTTTGTGGATTCTGTGAAACAGTCTTGTGGATCCCCAAGGTTCCCAAACCATGTTGAGAATCACTGCTACAAGATATATTTATTGCAGTGGCAAGCAATTCTGTGATTGTTGGCTATTTGATTACCTAACCTATGTGAGTTGGAAGCCTGGGACCTTGAAACAGAGTCCTAATCTAATATATATGTGGTCAGAGTCACTGCATTGAATATGAAATCATTTAGATTTGTACAGACACAAGATCATATGTCTCTCCTAATCAATTTATACTATCCTAACTAGTAGGCTTATCTACAGAGCACTGGTGGCCTAAACAGTAATCTGAAAACAGAGAATTTTATGTTTAAGGAGGTAACTGGGAGCAGTTGGAGTTTATTGAGTAGTATGGGTCAGTAGTGGGGTGGGGGTCGAGGATGCTGATATGGCCAAACATTCATTTCAGGAAATTCACTTTGATAGTTGAGTAGAGGATGATTCCATCCATTGCAGAATGGGGAAAGCCTTGTAGTAGGCAAACTAAGTAGCAAGTTTTGCAGTAGTTCAGGTATAAAGTAATTAGGGCCTGTACTAGAGTTGTGACAGTGTCAGAGGAGAGAAGGGAGCATGTATAAGAGATGTTGTTACCAAGGTAAAATCAACAGACTTTGGTAACAGATTGGATATGCGAGGTGGGTTGGTGAGAGTGAGACATCAAGGATGACACCAAGGTTGTGAACCTGGGAAGATGGTGGTAACCTCAGTAGTTATAAGGAAGTTAAAAAGAACGATTTCACCTCTACTTGGCTCTGTTTCAGCACTAGGATATTGTATGCAAATAGAGAGAGTCAGGATGTCAGAAATAAGAGAGAAGCATTAGAGCAGTAGTTATAATCACCATCCTTCTTTGTCTCAGAACCATCAAGAGGTGAGGTAAGGACACAACAGAAGGACTATATTCCTAGAGATATTTATTGCTGTTGGATAAATGACCTGTATTTCCCTTAACAGGGAATTCCCCAACTAGGAATTCACCTCACCAATGTAAATCTTATAGCCCATGTATGGTTCAGCAGATTAACCCTAAGGAGTTGTTTGAGGCACCTAGAGATTAAGATTTTCCCAGCTAGTGTCAAAGGTAAAATCTGAATCTAGATCTTCCTGACTGAGCCCAGCTTTGTATCTACTATACTATAGTCTCTCAAATTTCTATCCACTGGAACTATAGAATGTAGAACTTGAAGGAGCTTTAACTCTAGAATGACTGGGTGCCTTAATTAACACATAATTTTTTAATGATTTACTGTATTTTCTCTTGTCTGTGCAAATATACCTAAAATACAAATAATTATAAACAAGTGTAATTTTATTTTTAAATAAAAAATGTTTTTCCTACTATCTCTATTTTCTTTGTCTTATGGGAGGAGCACCACATTAATTGACACAGCTTGGTCTTTTGAGATATTCTTAAATTCTGGTCCTTCTTAACTAGCCTAAGCCTCTCATTTTATTAGAACAAGAACGTTATAAAAGTCTCTCTCTGTCTCTGTCTCTCTATCTCTCTCTCACTGTCTCCATTCTTGCTGTCTGTCTTTCTCTCATTTTAATCAGTCTGCTCTATATGTCAGGGATAAGTACAGAAAAAAGTAATGGCATCACATTAGCCCTGTGACATAAATAATTAAGATGTTAAAGTAATGAGAGTTGTATGGAAGGAATTATTGGGGTGTTTCTTTTTATTTTTACAAATGTCAGTTTCTTTCTATTTGCACATGCAAAGTATTCTGAGTACTTGCTATGATTATACTTATAACTGAATAATTTATATATTTAAATTAAATAATTGATCATATAGTTGTGAAATTCCTAAATCTCTCTCCTGGGAATCAGAATGTCTATGTAACCAATGGCATGAATGAAAGAATGTTCAAATAATGCACATTTCCTTAGATGCCTACTTTAAAAGATTATGCATACTGCTGATGCTTTTAAGAGGAAAATATTAGAAAACTAATCCATAAATAAGCTTAATAAGTGCTCTTACAACTGATTAGCTATATAATTACTAGGATGACTTACGGCTTATTCATTCTATATTGAATAAATTTTCTTTACTTTCTGAATAAACTCCATGGACCTCCAAATCTCATTAAAATATGCTTTATTGGTAATAATGTCACATCAAGAGCTAACACTTTTATTTAATGGATAAGCAATGTACCCTTATTGATTAGATTCTCTCGGTACCTGAGCTCCAATGCTGTTATACATTAGACACATTAAGGCTCTGTATAAACTCTTTTAGGTTAATATTAAATTTACTGAAATATTTATTGAAGTAGGTGCCTATGTTTGACTTATATGCCTTATGTTTGCCTTGGATAGGGTACACACACACAAACGCACACACATACATACACACACACACACACACACACACACACACATGCTCCTACATGCACATATGGTTAGACTATATCTTATTAGATAAATATGATAAATGCTCTTTTTATTTACAGGTCTAGCAATGAGAAAAACAAAAACAAAACATGCACATGAAATGAGAGAAATTTAGCATTGAAAGTATGTTTAGAAATCACCTAGAACAACTTTATCATTTTAGAGATGAGGCAGCTTGTTAAATAACTTGCTCTTGATCACATATCTGAAGCAGAGCATGTACTTAAGGAGTCAGTAATGATTCAGTTGGAGCACAGGTTTCTTGTCTCTTAGCCCAATGATCTTTCCGTTACACTGCAGTGATTTTTCTCTATTTCTTGACAAGTGCAAAAAAAAAAATTTCAGTCCATAAACATTTTTAATTAATTTATTTTTAGTTTTCAACATTCATTTCCATAAGCATCTGAGCTATAAATTTTCTCCCCGTCCCCAAGGTGACATGCAATGTGATATAGGCTCTACATATACATTCACATTAAACACATTTTACATTAGTTAGGTTGTAATGAAGAATTAGATCCAATGGGAGGAACCATAAGAAAGAAAAAACAAAACAACAATAATAACAAAAGAGAGAAAGAGCAAGTAGTATGCTTCGATATGCATTCAGAATCCATGATTCTTTCTCTGGATGTGGAAAGCATTTTCTATCATGGGTCTTTTGGAGTTGTCTTACATCCTTGCTTTGCCGAGAAGAGTCAAATCTATGAAAGTTAGTCATGGTACAATGCGACTGTTACTATGTACAATGTTCTCCTGGTTCTGCTCACTTCACTCAGCATCAGTTCATGTAAATCTTTCCAGGCTTTTCTGAAATCTACCTGGTCATCATTTCTTATAGCACAATAGTGTTTCATTACATTCATATACCACAACTTGTTTAGCCATTCCCCAATTTATGGGCATCCCCTCAATTTCCAATTCTTGGCTACCACAGAAAAGCTGCTATAAATATTTTTGTACATGTGGGTCCTTTCCCAATTTTTATAATGTCTTTGGGATACAGCCTTAGAGGTGTTATTACTGAGTCAAAGGGTATGCACATTTTTTATAACCCTTTGGGCATAATTCCAAAATGCTTTCTAGAATGGTTGGATCAGTTCACACTTCTACCAACAATGCATTAGTGTTCCAATTTTTCCATGTCTTCTCCAACATTTATGATTTTCATGTTTTGTCATGTTAGCCAGTCCAATAAGTGTGATGTGGTACTTCAGAGTTGTTTTGATTTGCATTTCTTTTATCAATCACGGTGATTGAGAGCATTTTATCATATGACTATAAAGAGCTTTAATCTCTTCATCTGAAAACTGACTGTTCATATCCTTTGACCATTTATCAATTGTGGAATGATTTGTGTTCTTATAAATTTGACTTACTTCTCTATGTATTTTAGAAATGAGGCCTTTATCAGAAACACTGGCTGTAAAAATTGTTTCCCAGCTTTCTGCTTCCTTCTAATCTTGGTTGCATTGGCTTTGTCTGTGCAAAAACTTTCCAATTTAATGTAATCAAAATTATCTATTTTGCATTTCATAATATTCTCCATCTCTTGTGTGGTCATAAAAACTTCCATTCTCCATAAATCTGACAGATAAACTTACTCTCCTAGTTTGCTTATAGTATCAGCTTTATTTTGGTATATGGTGTAAGATATTGACTATGCCTAGTTTCTGCCGTACTATTTTCCAGTTTTTCCACAAGTTTTTGTTAAATAGTGAGTTCTTATCCAAGAAGCTGGAGTCTTTGGATTTATCAAATAGTAGATTGCTATGGTTATTGACTTGCGTCTTACATACCTAAGCTATTCCACAGATCCACCACTCTATTTCTAAGCCAGTACCAAATAGTTTTGATGATTGTTGCTTTATAATAAAATTCAAAATCTGGTATGGCTAGGACACTTTCCTTTAAATTTATTTTCATTAATTCCCTTGATGTTCTGTACCTTTTGTTCTCCTAGATGAATTTTGTTATTGTTTTCTCTAGCTCTGTAAAATAACTTTTTGGTGGTTTGATTGATGTGGCACTGAATAAGTAAATTAATTTAGATAGAATTGTCATTTTTATCATATTAGCTCAACTTACCCACAAGCAACTAATATTTTTCCAATTATTTAGATCTGACAATTTATGTGAAAAGTGTTTTGTAATTATGTTCATATAGTTCCTGTTTTTTTCTTGGCAAAAAAACAAAACAAAACAAAACTCCCAAATATTTTATAATGTCTATAGTAACTTTAAATGGAATTTCTTTTTCTATCTCTTGCTGTTAGGTTTTGTTAGTAATATATAGAAATGCCAATGATTTATGTGAGTTTACTTTATACTCTGCAACTTTGCTAAAGTTGTTTATTATTTCAAGTAATTTTTTACTTGATTCTCTAGGATTCTCTAAGTATACTATCATATCATCTGCACAGAGTGATAGCTTTGTTTCTTCTTTGCCTATTCTAATTCCTTCAATTTCTTTTTCTTCTCTTATTGCTAAAGCTAACATTTTAAGTACAATATTGAATAACAGTGGTGATAATGGACATCTTTGTTTCACCCTCAATATTATTGGAAATGCTTCTGGCTTATCCCCATCACATATAATGCTTGCTGATGGTTTAAGGTAGATGCTACCTGTCATTTTAAAGAAGACTCCATTTATTCCAATGCTCTTTAGTGTTTTTAATAGGAATGGGTGTTGTATTTTGTCAAATGCTTTTTCTGCATCGATTGAGATGATCATATGATTTCTGTTACTTTTGTTGTTGATATGGTCAAGTGTGCTAATAGTTTTCCTGATGTTGAACCAGCCCTGAATTCCTGGTATAAATCCCACTTTATCATAGTGTATTATCCTTGAGATAAGTTGCCATAATCTCTTTGCTAATATTTTATTTAATTTTTTTGCCTCTATATTCATTTGGGAAATTGGTCTGTAATTTTCTTTCTCCATTTTGACTATTCCAAGTTTAGGTATCAGCCCAATATTTGCATACTAAAAATAATTTAATAGGACTCCTTCTTTGCTTATTTTTCCAAATAGTTTATATGGTTTTGGACTTAATTGTTCTTTAAATGTTTAATAGAATTCATTTGTAAATCAATCTGGCCCTGGAGATTTTTTTCTTTGAGAGTTCATTGATGGTTTATTCAATTTCTTTTTCTGAAATGGGATCATTTAAGTATTTTACTTCCTCTTCTGTTATCTGGGCAATTTATAGTTTTGTAAATATAAATCCATTTCATTAAGATTGTCAAATTTATTGGCAATACAGTTGGGCAAAACAGTTCCTAATTAATTTTTTTTTAATTTCTTCTTCTTTGTGGTGAATTCACCCTTTCCATTTTTGATACTGGTAATTTGGTTTTCTACTTTCTCCTTTTTTAAATCAAATTAACCAAAAGTTTATCTATTTTATTGTTTTTTTTCATAAACCAGCTCTTAGTTTTATTTATTAGTTCAATAGTTTCTTAATTTCAATTTTATTAATCTCTCCTTTGGTTTTCAGAATTTCTAATTTGGTATTTAATTAGAGATTTTTAATTTGTTCTTCTTCTAGCTTTTTATGTTGCATGCCCAATTCAATGATCTTCTCTTTCTCTATTTTATTCATGTATGCATTTAGATATATAAAACTTACCCTAAAAACTGCTTTCACTGAATCCCATAAGTTTTGATTTGTTGTCTCATTATTGTCATTCTCTTTGATGAAGTTATTGATTTTCTATGATTTGTTGTTTGACCCACTCATTCTTTAGAATTAGATTGTTTAGTTTCCAATTAATTTTTAGTCTATCCTTCCATGACCCTTTCTTACATGTAGTTTTTATTGCATCATGATCTGAAAAGGATGCATTTAATATTTCTGCCTTTCTGCACAGTCCATAAATATTTTTACTGGTCCTCTTCTCTTCTCTTTTTGGAGTTGGTTTCTACAATGTACAAAGCATAGAACCATATGGCAATGGAAAGTGCAAATGAATTTTTTTTAAACCAACCAACCCTTCATAGAGCTTTGCCAATTTTTAGTCACTCCAGGATATGTGACCCACCTGTTTATTTACAAGATTTTCTGTCAACGGGTCCTAGATATGAAGACTTCAGACAAACGAAAATGAATTGTATGGTCTCCTTTTGAATCCCATGATGAAATTCATCTTTGTCATAAAATAAGCTCAACATTTGGCACTGTTAAAAGTCTCAACTCAAGGCAAGTCCAAATTGGCAGAGAACCTGCTTGACAGGCTTCTGGATCTGCCAGTTCTGTCAGTTTGAAAAAGCTGCTTTTGCTATATTTAACTTTTCCTGTACAAAGTATATGCACTACTCAGGAAAAACATTCAACAGCTCAATAGAATAAAGGAGCATCAGTGCTGTTCTTTTCACTCTGATTCCATGTACAGGGCCTTCAAAAAAACTACCTGTATAGGTCAGGGAAAGAGTAAATGATTCAAGTAAATGAGAATATTTATAGAGAATTAAAATAGAGACCATTTATTCTGAATTATGTATGCTACTACTATACTCTTTGGCTGGGTTTTCACATTGCCTTCACATTTCCAGTGTCCTATGAATTTGAATTCATGAATGTAGAGGCAGTGTGTTGTCATGGATAAAGAGCTAACCTTGGCATCAGTAAGGCCTGGGCTCAACTCATGAAACCTCTCAATGCATCTCTGTAAGGGATCTCTGTAAACTGTAAGTTGCAGAATGGTTGTCAACATATATTATTAGAGTATGCTTCCTCATGGAGAGTTCCCAACCAAATCATAGATGAAGATTTAAAAAAATACCACAAATCATAATATTGAAGTATTAGGACTTTGCAACAGCAGAACTATCCCTTTTGATGCTGGAGGCAAGCAGTTCGAAATAGGCTAACAACAGGAAACGCACCTTAAAAACCAGCTTTGTTATTCAAAATGTGAAAATAATTTAAGTAGTTATGACATATTAGGTTAAGGATTTAACTGTTAATTAACTTAGTATATTTACTATGGTTATTTCTACTCTGTTGAAAAAGATAAGTGGTGGTGTCATACAATAGAAAGAGCACTTCCTTTGGACTCAGAGAAACAGGTTTCATATTACCATACCTCTTATATACCTGTGTGATCTTAGTCAAGCCCCTCAATTTTTCTGGGCTTCACTTTCCTCATCTGTAAATTAGAGAAGTTGGATTAGATAGCCATGTCTCTTCCCATTTGAAAGGAATATTCCCATGAGTGTATATATTAATTGTTTTCATCCTCTAAATTTTGATGGCCTGAGATGCATGATTATGAAATTTATCCTGGTGATATTTAAGAAATTCTTATAGACATTCCAAATGGATTGAAATGAAAAGGCAATGAAATACCATATGGCTACTGAACTGGAGCACAGCAGATTGAATCATAGCTGCCATGTGAACTTGGAAGTTGAGCTCCTTTTGCTTTAATTAGTACCACAAGTGTTTAGTTTGTGGAAAAAAAAAAAAAAGGAAACGGTAGCCCTCCCATATTTCACATAAGGCATGCCTAGTGGAACCTTGCTCACATGTCCTTTCTCAATGGGGTTGATTTTTTGGACCTATTCATGCTCAGACTGCTGTTCAACCAACTCATTAAGTTAGGGGTGGAGGGGGGATGGAGGAAGTTATTTAAAATATTGTGAAAGGGATACATTAATATCCTTCTGCCTTTGGCTCTCCTGGAGTCAGTATGGATTAATTTCAGCTCCACTTCCAGAGTCATCTTCTTTTGTTTCATTATCTAACTAATAAAATCAATGGCTATAGATAACTATGTTGTGATGGGTAGAAGTTTATTGCTCCAGTGGGGGTAGATCTCTATGCTACTCTTGGCAAGTACAGTTTGTTATGGACTTGTGTTTTTAACACTGGTCTTAGTCAAGGGGAATTTTCCCAACCTTCTTCTTGTTATTCATTAAAAGAAAGTAGTGAATATAAGAATTTGTAAGGTTCCACCTAATTTGAATCCTGTGTGTGAAATGCTGCTAGGATTTCTATTTTTCCCATTTACTTATCTGAGATAAATACTGCTGTCCAAAGCAGAGATTCTACTTGGCCAGCTTCTTCCAAGAGTGGCCCCACATTTCCCCCACTTAAAAAAATTTTTTTACCCAAAGTTAATTCTCTAGGGGCTCATTCCTTTGCCAAATTCTCAAACCTGCATAAATGAATTCCTGATAAGGCATTAATGGATAACAATCACTAAATCTTAATAATTCCCATGTAATTGTCTTTTTCAAGGGGCCTACTAGAAGTCTGTAATACCTTAATTCAGGTCTGGGGAGCTTTTCCTGTTCAGGATTGTCAAGGTATGAAGAAATACAAAATTAAATGCCATGTAAAAAGTGTTTAAAAGAGACTTTTAAAAGACTAATACAGAGAGAGGACTTTCAAGAGCCAAGATGGTGGAGTAAGAAGTTGCTCTCACCCTCCTTATTGACCTCTGAAAGTTCAGAAAATATCGCCCAAGGAAAAACCCTGGAATAGCTAAGCCAGCAGAAAGACAGGCTGCAGCAGTCTTGTAGCCAAGGAAGCTTGGGGGATTAACAGGAAAGGCCCCTCTTGTTCTGGGGGAGGTGAAAAGTACAGGATGTGAAGCATCCCAGCAAGCCAGCAACAAGTCCCACCTCAGCAAACTTGGGGGAGATCCTGAGCCCCAGGGTGGTAGAGCAGGCAAGTGCCAACACCAGGCCCCCCAAGTGCCTCAGCACAGGTAGGGTAACTGGTAAATGCCAGCTTGGAAAACCACCACATGTGCCAGCATTCTGTAGCAGCAAAATCTCCTCGTGCTTCAGCTCAACTCCAGGCTGGCAGATATCCTCCAGCAGCCAAACATTAGAATGGTTTAAAAAATGTCCAGGTGAGCAGTTGTCCTCGAGGGGCCAGACTCCTCAGCCCCACCCTGAGATCTCCAGTGCCGCTGACCCCAACTCAGCACCAGGTAACCCGCCAGAACTCTACAGCCTACAACTGTCAGTAGTTGAGGCCCCAGCACACAAAGCCAGTGATCAGGTCCTGGGCTCCCAACACAACAAGCTTTTGTCAGTTCTCCCTGTGCTCCAGCAGCAGAGCTCAAATTTAAAAGCCAGGAAATAAGCAAATATCATAAGCAAAAAGCAGAAACAAATGATGACCATAAATTTGTATTATGGGAATGGGAAAGATCAATGCACAAATTCAAAAGAGAATAACATTGTCAATTTACCCACATCCAAAACCTCAAAGAGGAATATAAACTGGTCTCAAGCCCAAAAAGCCTTCTTGGAAAAGCTCAAGAAGGATTTCAAAAGTCAAATAAGAGAGGTAGAAGAAAAATTGAGAAAGCAAATGAGAGGTATGGAAGAGAAAGACAATAGCTTGGAAAAGGAAGGACAAAAATTGACTGTAGAAAACAAGTCCTTAAAAATAAAATTGGCCAAATGGAAAAAAGTACACTGAAGAAATCAATCCCTTAAAAAGTAGAATTGGCCAAATTGAAAAGGAGGCAGAAAAACTCACTGAAGACAAGAAATCCTTAAAAAGGAAAATGGGACAAATGGAAAAGGAAGTACAAAAATCTAATAGAAGTAAACAAATCTTTAAAAATTAGAATTGGGAAAGTGGAAGCTAATCACTCTATGAGATATCAAGAATCAGTCAAACAGAAACAGAAGAATGAAAAAAATAGAATAAAACATAAAATACTTCATCGGTAAAACAACTGACCTAGAAAATAGATCCAGGAGAGACAATTTAAAAATTATTGGCTTACCTGAAAAACATGGTGAAAAAAAGAGCCTGGACAGCATCTTTCAGGAAATCATCAAGGAAAACTGCCCTGAGGTCCTAGAACCAGAGAGTAAAATAGTCATCAAAAGAATCCACCAATCACCTCCTGAGAGACATCCTAAATTGAAAATGCCAAGAAATATCATAGCCAAATTCCAAAATTACCAGATCAAAGAGAAAATACTGCAAGCAGCCAGAAAGAAACAATTTAAATGCCATGGAACAGCAGGCAAGATTACACAGGACCTTGCAGTTTTTACATTAAAAGATCAGAGGGCATGGAATACAATATCCAATAAGGCAAAGGAGCTTGGATTACAACCAAGGATCAACTACCCAGCAAAGTTGAGCATATTCTTTCAGGGGAGGAGATGGACATTCAATAAAAAAGGGGACTTCCAAGCTTTACTGATGAAAAGACCAGAGCTCAGCAGAAAATTTGATCTTCAAATACAAGACTCAAGAGAGTCATAAAAAAGTAAACAGGAAAGAAAGAAACAACAACATGTAATTAGTAAGGGCAAACTGTTTACAACCCTACCAGGGAAGATGACACTTGTAAGTCTTGAGAATTGTATTGTTATTATGACATTTAAAAAATATACATAGACAGAGGATGTGGGTATAAGGTGACTTTGATGTGATGATAAAAAAATCTAATTAAATGGTGAAAAGGGATTGTTCTGGGAGAAGAGGAAAGGAGGAGGCAGACAAGGGTAAATTACATCACATGAAAAGGCACAAAAACTATTATAGTAGAGGAAAAGAAGGGAGGCTGATGAGCATTGTTTGAACCTTTTATCAGATTTGTCTCAGAGGGAATAATATAATTAGTTAGGTATAGAAATCTAACTTACCCTATAGAAAATAGGATGGGAAAAGGGAAAGAAAAGGGAGGGGTGAATAGAAGGAGTGACATAGTAAAGGTAAAGGGAAGAAAAGTGAGAAAAGTGAGGGGACAGATTGAAAGGAGGGCAGACTAAGGGAGGTGGTCATCAAAAACAAAGCTCTAGTGAGGAGCAAAAGGGAGAAAGGAGAAAGAAAAGCATAAATGGGGGGGAATAGAATGGAGAGAAAGACAGTAATTGTAACTGTGAATGTGAATTGGGTGAATTCTCCCATAAAATGGAAGGGGATAGCAGAGTGGATTAAGAACCATAATCCTACAATATGTTGTTTAAAAACCTAGAAAAATTTATACCAATTGATGCTGAGTGAAATGAACAGAACCAGAATATTGTACACAGTAACAGTCACATTGTGCGATGACTGACTAGTATCTATATAGCACCTGTTACATGCCAGGCATTGTGCTAAATGCTGACAAATATTATCTCATATGATCCTCACAACAACCCTTTGAGATAGGTGCTATTACTATCTTCATTTTATAGTTGAAAAAACCGAGGGAACAGAAGTTAAGTGACTTGCCCAAGGTTACATGTCTAGTAAATGTCTGAGGTTGTATTTGACTCAGTTCTTGACTCTGGACCTGGTATTCAATCTACAATGCAATTTAGCTGCCTTTTAAGATACTTACTTAAAGATTCTAAAACAATCTTGCAATTTTGCAGTTACAGTTATAAATTTAAATATCATCTTGTAATAATCGCCCTATTAGACGGACGAAATTAAAACAAGTGTAGTACTTGGCCCAGATGTTAGAGGTTTTGCATCTTTGCATTATCTAAAAGGAATGCATTGTTCACTGTAGGGATTTGAGAAAGTTTGATGAACAGTTAGAGAAAATATCATAAGAAATAATATGCCTTTCTATAGTACCTTTCAATCAGAGCTAATTCTGACAGTTGATTCAGAGAGAAAAGCTTCTTACTCAGCACAAACAGATGTCTTGACAGAAATATACTGATATGAGTGAATAGGTCCCCAGCCTCCCATGCTCATCATTTTGAGAAACTGAGTAGTGCTCATACTCACAATTTAGTTATCCAGTTTTATCTTGGACTGGTAAAAATTTTTAAAAAAACACACATTCCAGTCATGTGCTAGAATTATTATTTCTGAATTTTAGACAATAAATATTTGAAAATGAACTGTATCATTAGAAAAGCTTTGAAAGAAGTATTGCTTTCCATTTTAAAAAGCAAATTTTAAGTTTAATCCAATTTAACACATTATAAAGGAAAAAAAATACCAAATGCTCATGCATTCTATTCTTTCTGTATTTCTCCCTCTTTTTTTCCTGGCCTCAGTTTAAAAAAAAAATGCCCATTACCTCATGTTTATCTCTTTCCGAGCTTCCTGACCAGAATGCACTTTGCCACAATAGTTAAGGAAGTCATAGTCTTCAATGCAGGCATTTCAAATAGCATTCATAAAAGTAAAAGTACATAATAACCAGAGATACATGAATTATGCACTCCATAAGCCAAAATTAAACTGGAAAATTGTCTAAGTGTAAAGGGTCAGGGCTAATAAACCTAACATAATCTTCTGTGTTCTATCCCTAAAGAAAATTAAATTTTAATGATCACAATAGCTCACTGTTCAGGAATGTCACTCCGACAGATGACATAAATGACAGCTATTCTCCGGAACTGAGTTAAGAGTCTGAGGTCCTTCCCAAATGCTTTGTATATTTCTAACTGTCCTTGTTGCTTTAGGTATGCTCTCAGAATTATCAGTTTGGGATGAGTAAGGCCAGGAATCAAGGAAAAACAGAGAAAATTGTAAAATTAATCACTCTTAGGTCCTTTAATGAGACAGCCCCCCAGTAAATTATGCCTAAATATCAGATACTACACAAGATGTAGCCATACTATCCAGAAGTTCTCAAAGTACCAGGCAATGTTCTGCTAACAGGAGACATTTAACACAGTAAAAAATTAGTTCAAAAGTATAATAAAGGATTTATAGTTTGCTCCCTTTTGACCTCAAAGGAAGTCTTAATGTGTATTCTCATTTTCCTCAGTGGATATGAAGAACCAAGAGTTGTCAACGTCTGCTTAACAAAAAGCTGCTGGTGATCCTTTGCACCTTCATTCTCCACTAATCTTCCTGTCTTCCTTATGCAATGGGGCTTTGGTTCATCAATATGGGTGATGCCAGAGACTTGCCTCAGAGAAGATACTCTGCACTGGCCTAGTATGTAGGTGGAAGCAGTCTCTTTTCTTTGGCTGCATGGCCAAATTGACTTCATCTTTTAAAACTACCATGCTGAGAAAGTCTTTTTCTCTTTCCAGAAGACCCCAGGGTTACAGGTTTCTTTTATTGATGGAGTGGTATCGTGTACTAATTGAAGAAGGGTCTGAAGGCTAGTAGGAAAAAAAAATCTTAAAAAAGGAAATTCTATTCACCTACTCCTTATGCTCTATGGCCCTAAGAAATGGGCTGGGGTTTTATTTTTAATTTTTTTATGCTTTTCAATTCTAGGTAAAAAGGTTAGAGCTCCTAGACCCTGAGTCATAGTAATCTGGAGCCCTGAGAAGACAAGGTCCCAGTCAGTCCCTGGAGGGTCAGGGGAACCTCACTTTAGAATTGGAATTTGGTGGGATTAATACTATAAACTATGAATCTAGTGCCCCTTTTCTCCCCAAAGACAGAAGTACCCCATGGTGTTAGGTAAGTGTGATACTTGCATAATATGGCTTTGCCTTTGAAGTAAATATTCCCTAGCAAAAGCTAATCTAACCATAAAGGGGCTAAATGGAACCGCTGTGCTTAAATCCCTAAAACTGGAAGAACAAAATTGACAGTGACTTGAGCCAGTTGCAGAAACTTGAGATACTCCCAACTGCCTCAGAGTACTAGAGAATCCTAGAGGAGTAGTATACGTGTGCCTGGCCGTCAGGCTGTAGGGGTCAGAAAAGTCACTATTAACCTTATTTCTGAGGCAGCTAGGTGGTATGGTGGATGGCGAACTGGGCCTGGAGTCAGGAACCTCTGAGTTCAAAAGTGACCTTAGACACTTCAGAACTCTCCCTCACCACACATGCCCAATCAGTTGTCAAGTCTTGTTGATTCTGCCTTTAAACCATCTCTCTCATCCTTCTTCTCTTCATTGAGTGACTTTCATCACCTCTTTCCTGATCTATTGCAGTAGCCTATGAATTGGTCTCTTTAACTCAAGTGTCTCACCACTTCAGTCCATCCTCCATAAAGCTGTAAAAGTGACATTCCTAAAGCACAGATAAGACAATGGCATAAGGCAGCTCAGTAAACTCTAGCTACCATCCATTGTTTTTAAGATCAAATGCAGATTCCTTTGTTAGGCATTTAAAGCCCTTCATAACCTGACTCTATGTTTATTTCATGTTACTTGCTTCCATGCACTTTGAAGATCAAACAAACTGACTCTCTTGTTATTCAAGATGGTGCATACCATACTATCTCCCATACCTCTGCCTTTTCACAGCCTATCCCCCATGCCTTTAGTGTACTTTCTCCTCCACTTTGTCCCTTTTTCTGTCAAAATTCCATGTTCTATATTGCCATCAAGTTGGTTGGGGGACATAGGAAGTTCTACTTGGAGAATCCTAGAGCATCAATCAAAATTTAATTAGAACAATGAATAACTTCAACAAAGTAACAGGATATAAAATAAACTTTCAAAAATTGTTAAGCTTTTTGTAATTTGACAAGAAAACTTAGTAAGCAAAATGTTAAAAAAGGAAATTCCACTCAAACTAACTTCACAATGCATAAAATATTTGTTAGACTGCTACCACGATACACATAAGAATTAGATGATTACAGTTACAGAGACCACTCTTTACAGAAATAAGGACAGAGAGATAATAGTTATTGTTGAGTCAGGAAATACGATAAAAATTCCAATACTACCTAAATTAATTTACTTCTTTGGTGCTAATCAAGCATTGCATCATACATATAGAAAAGAGCCACAATAATAATATTCATCTTGAGAAACATATACTGAAGACTTTCAGGGCAAATAATGAAAAAAAAGTGGGGAGACAAAGGGCCTAGGGATACCGGGTCTCAAATTATGGCATAAAGCAATAATCATCAGAATTACTTGGTACTGGTTAAAAATAGAAAAGTCAATTGATGGGATAAATTAAGAACACAACATACAGAAGCAAATGTCATTATGGTACCTTGTCACAGAACCACATCTGGAACTGGAACTCCTTTCTATAATTGCTTGCTCTCCTGCTTTTGTGAATTTTAATGTAAAGATTATCATCTTCTTGACCAAAATTTGCAACATTGATATTCCTTCCTGGAATTGGTGGGAAAAGCTTTGGATAACAAACTGATTCTATTTTTTTTTTCTTTTAAGTAACTGGGGAGAAAGAGAATAAAGAAAAAATAGTAGAATTCAAAGAATTTTCTCAGATGGGTATCTGTAGTAGTTCAGAGTACATATTACTACCTCAAAAAGCCAAAAGCTAATGATATAACTGTTAAAGTTCAATTCAATTAACATTGATTAAAGAACCAAAGAAAATCTGATCTTACTGGTGGGGTATAACAGGGAAATGAATAAATAAAAATATTTAAAAAATAAAATATTTTCAAGAAAGAGAAAATGCTAAGAAATAAGAGGATGAGGAAAGACCTCATCAAGATTAACCACCTGAGCTATGCTTTGAAGGAGTGAGAGATACAATGAAGCAGAGATGAGGAAGGAATGCATTATAGATGTTGAAGACCATTTGTTAGGAAAAGATGGCTTTTCCCTAAAAGCATTTTGGGTTGTTAAATATCCCTTAGTATTATTTTTTAAAATTTCTTTTTAGGGAAAGGTGAAACTTTGAGGTTGTTGGGTTGGATTTAAAAAAAATAGTATCTAGGTTTGCTGATCCTCAGTTTACCAAAAGCTTAAAGTAAAACAAATAACTTTTATAAATGACCTAGTTCCATACACCTTAGTCCAAATACTTAGTTTTATCCTTTAATTTAAAAACATAAGTTAAAAAATGTTACAAAAAAGATCTTCAAGTTGTCTTTTCATTAGTAAAAAGCAATAGAAAAACTAATAAAAGCAATTTTAAAACTTTCAATGAATTCAGTGAACTATGATTTTATTCAGTTAGTTATAGTTTTTTGACACACTTTTAAAAACTCAGTAAAAACACTTTAAAAGTTAATTTCATTTTGTTTTTCCAGCTTTGATTGGAGCTTTTCTCTGTACTTGGTAAGTCTTGCCTATCAGTTTGTATATAGGCCTTAACATATGTATTTGATAATTTTTTTCTGATTTTGCTAAGTATATGACATTCCTCAGAGAATAAAATTATATTTCTCATATGAATATATCAAAATATATTAAAAAGGCTGTTTCAATTGAATAAGCATGGTTTACAAATGATTCTTTACCCCCAAACTGCTCTATTACATAAAGAAGTTTAAACTACTTTCTTGTCTGTTGTCAACTTTTAATTCCAATATTTTCACATCACTCTTACTTTTTAAATCATTCTATAAAGTGTGGCATATTTAATTCTTATTTAAGGAAAAGTTTCCCATAAAAGACAAGGTTACATTAAGGTCAGCGTATTGTATTCTCATAAACCATTTATTTTCAACTTTCCATATGCTCACGCCAAAATCTTTTATTGAATATAACCACTTCCTGGTTGCAATTATGGCAAGCACCATATAAATTTAGGAAGCTGCAATATAATTACATTGAGTGACATCAAAAAAGGTTTTCCTCTTTTAGAGAATAGAATTTTATTACATTTATTCAAATGACACAGCATAGAAGAAATATATTTTTTACTCTACAGAATGTGACACTTCATTGAAGAATAAATCACAAGTTTTATGGAATCTTCAGGATTATTTTAGAAGGATAAAAGGATAAAACTCTATTCCAGTTACTGAAATATGACATGAGTATAAGCTTACAATCATTTTGTCTTCCAGTCTGGGAGCAGACAAAGGGTCTGTCCAAGTACTCGACTAATAACCTACAGAAGCCCTATACAAACTCAAGCTGCTAAGCCTTTGTATCTGAGTGGGTGGTAGATGGCTGGAAGATCCAGCCCTGCTCCTCTTTAAAAAACTCTCCATTACGGGTGAGTATAAATAGTCTTACTGTTTTAGGAGGCTCTTATAAAGGCATGGATTAGGAACACAATCAAATCTACAAAGGATCCTGTCTCTTTAGAATTCCTTTATCTCATTCTTAAATGAACAGAATACATTTCTTATCTGTGAAAATATTCCGCAAGTGATACTAGTGACAAAATTTTGCATAACTTTAATCTGCTCATGAAGAACCAATATTTTGAGGCAACTTAAATGAATGTTAATTGACTAGCATGTGAATCTGACAAAGCTAAAAGATATTTTTTTCCAAGAAACACAATGTGACAATTAGGTCATTGTAATTTTAAAGCTCATTTTTAATTTTAAATATTGTTTTCATTTTTAATATTTAATATTTCACCTACATTTCCCAATGGATTTTTTTCTTCCCCCTTGCAAATCCATCCCTTAAAACAAAGAATAGGAAAGGGAAAAAAAATCAGCGAAGTTAGCCATTATATGGAAAAATGAACTAACATTATGTAATGATGCATAACATTGAATGAATTGTTCCACACCTATAGCCCTCCACCTCTACAATGGGGGACTTCTCATACCTCTTCTTTGGGGCCCAGTTAAGTTGCTGTAATTTCATAGCATTCAGTTTCAATTATTTTTATTGTTTTTAAATAATTTCTTTCAATCAGAAAATTAATTCTTTCCCTTATCCCTCCCTTTACAATGAAAAAAAAAAAAACACTTACAGCAATTATACATAGTCAAAATAATTTGCCAAATTGGTCCCATCCATTTTTGTAGACACTGTGTATATTGTGTGTATACACACGCACACACACACACACACACATACACACACACATATATGTGTGTATGTATGCATTACACACACACACAGTGTGTATATTATTTTCCAGGTTAAGTTTATTACACTTCTCATTAATTATAAGTTAAAATTAAAGCTGGTTTTTTCACTTGAATGTTTAGGAAAAGTCAAATTCAAATAATAAAAGGATTTTGACATAGACCTTCCAGCTTAATATGCTGAAACAATGAACATTCCTGAGAAGGACTTTCAACTATTTCCTTTCTAAAGTTTGGCAATAAGTCAGCAGATTCTGGGAGAATGAAAGCTTGTTGAGGGCAGGAACTATTTATTATTATTTTTTGTCTCTGTATCCGCTTCTCCTAGCAAAGTGCCCTGCATATAGCAGGTACCCAAGAAAGAATTTGGGGCCAAGTAGGTTGCACTGTGAATAGGGTACCAAGTTTGGAGTCAGGAAGACTCATTTTCAAAATCAGCCTCAGACACCAGCTGTGTGACCCTGGGCAAGTTGCTTAGCACTGTTTGCTTCAGTTTCCTCATCTGTAAAATGAATTGGAGAAAGAAATGGAAATTCACTGAAATATCTTTGCCAAGAAAACCCCAAATGGGGTGACAAAGAGTTGGACACACTGAACAACAACAAAAATAAAAATATTTGTTGAATTAAATTAAGTACCATTCCCTAAAACAGAACAATGAAGAGTAGTAGACTAGTTCCTGGATTCTTATGCAAATTAATAGCTTATGCACAGAAACCCCAATGTAAAGAAGTACAAAAGGGAAAATCTTCAAGAATCAACAATTGGTCTGTGGCATTTAGTTGATCACATGTCTTTTGTTGGTTCTGCAGCTGGATGAAATGAGTTAAACTGTAGTGATGTCTCTGAGTATAATTTGAAGACCTTTCCTCTGTTCTCATTTTTCCCTCTTTCTCTTTCTCTTTCCCTTCCCCCAAACGCAGACTCAAATAGTCAAAAAATTTAGAACTGAAATGATTAATTATTTTAAACAACAATTCACCCATTCACTGTGAACCTTGTCACTCCTTCTCCTTACCTACCCATTGGAAATAAAAGCAAGTAGAGGGCACAAAGAAAGCCAGTGTAGCATACTGGAGAGAAGGTTGGACCAGGAATCAAGAACACTTGTATCATCATCCTTCAAACACTGTGTGACCCTGACCAAGGCATTTGCTGTGTCTTAGATTCATCTTGCTCATGTGTTAAATGAAAATAATGATAACTACAGCATTCTTCCACAAGGTGGCTAGGAGAATCAGATGCGATAAGGTATGTAAATTCCTCTGAAAAATTTAAGGTAACGCACAAATATACATTATTATAATTAACTATTAAATATGATAAGAGAAGATCTCTGTGAAGTCTGTCAAAGAATTCACTGTGTAAGCTTGGACAGGACGTTTCATCTTTCTGGGCTTCCTTTTTCTCATTTTCAAAATAAGGTGAGTAGATTAGATGATGATTAGACCATAGATTTAAAACCTGAAGAGGTCATAAGGCCCTTTCCAGTTTTAAAATTCTATGAGTTTTCTTTCAAGTCTGACATAAATTCTCTATGAGAAAGCACGGACCAATGTTGATGGATTAAATAAGCATTGAACTTGTTTTTCCTCTGAAGAAGAACATTCCAGATTGGAATTTAATTCTATCTAACAGAAAGGGAAGTACTTTAATGAGATATATCAAGATGACTGGTCTGGCTTTTCTAAATATATGGAGTAATACAATGATATGCCTCAAAGACATCCTGCACCTTGAGAGCAAAAGCCTAGTGAAGAAACATACTTAACTATTAAAATCTGTTTTTATTTTTTCACTTTCCGTTTCACAGAAGGAATATAGATCTAGTCTCCTAAAATAAGCGTGCATATGTATATATATATACACAGATACATGCATGCATACATCTGTATATGTTTGTGTGTATACCTATATACATATATGTTTAGATGTATATGTGTGTGTATATACACAAGGTGTCGCAAAAGTCACTTTGCAGACTTAATCTATTAAAGCTTACAATTACACCAAGGCTGTTGGAATACCTTGTGCATTATATATATACACAAACATGTGTATATGTACACAAATGTTCAGTCATTTTTCAGTGTTATTTGACTCTTCATGACCCCATTTGGGGTTTTATTGGCAAAGATACTAGATTTTGCCATTTCCTTCATTTTTTACAGATGAGGAAACTGAGGCAAACAGGGTTAAGTGACTAGCCCATGGTCACATAGCTAGTAAGTGTCTGAGATCTGATTGGAACTCAGGTCTTCATGGCTCCAGGATTAGTATTCTATCTACTACACCACCTAGCTGTGTTCTCTCTCTCTCTCTCTCTCTCTCTCTCTTTCTCTACCTAATATTTATGTGTATGTATATGTCTATACACACATATATTTATGTGTATTCATGTATATGTATCTGTGATGAACTAATGTTCCAGCAAATAACTTCTTGTATCTTCTGGGAGAAAAATAAAGCCTGTTCCATGGCTTTTGTTTAGGTGCAACTTGGCTCTTTCTTAGCACAATAGAAGTGGTATGCCATCTTATATGTCACAATACAAATCCTACCCTGATGTCTTATCATGGTGTGGAGATGACTTAGGATTCTTGCAGTTTATGCCAGATGATCACAAGGTCTGGCAATTTCTACCATGCTTCAAATATTGCCCCAGGGACAAAACAAATCTATTACATAGCTAATTACAGAGAGTTGCATCACCAGGAACCTGGCAACCTGCAAACATATTTTTCTCCAAAGCAACTTAGGAAACAAAAAGAAAAAAAAATAATTACCCCTCTGTCCTATGTGAGTTCTTCTGCAATGATTGTGCAGAGTTGTGGTAAAAGGGGGAAAAGTTACTAAGAATCACATAGATTTAGACAATCATTAAACTTTAATTTTACTATTGGTGCTCTAACTGTGAGATCCTTGTCTAATGACTATTGAATGGCTATTTTGCTGAAAGATCTGAATCATATCTTGACACTATTGCTATAAATGAAACAAAAAGCAAGAGGGAATCTGCAACTAAATGGAAGGATGTTTCATAGGTAATCCTTAGAGAGACAAAGAAAGGAGTTGGCAGAATGGGCATTATTTTTCTCCCAGAAGTTTCAAGAAATATTTTCTGGGACACATGCTGCAGTACTAATGATACATACTTGCGAAAAGACCACTCTCTGAAAAATAATTAATAGCATATGCAATACCAGTTGCTGAGGACAAAGCAGTTGAAAAATTATAGGAAGAATTTTATAAGATCCTCCAAATCAGGTGAACATATGTTCTAATACTTACTGATTTCAATGCTAAGGTAGGATAAAAGGAGGATGAGGAGGTATGTATATGGGCAAGTACAGTTTAGGAAAAAGAACTAAAGAGGCCCAAAGCTTGTAAACTACACAGAAACCAAACTCACGTAAACTATGAATGTCTTCTTTGAAAAAAAAAATTGGCGGACACCGTACATGAAGAGTACCAGGTAACACCACAATGACTAAAATAGATCATATTTTAGGGCAAAAAAAAAAACCCTTATTATTCCTGAGTTAGCTTTGTACAGTCTAACCATTGATCTGTCAGAGCTAATATAAGAATTTTTTAAAAAGATAATAATAACAAAAAGATATGGCATGTAATCAGAATGATTTAAACCTGAATTATTTAAAGAAGTAATTAAAAATAAGAAATAGAAACAGGACAAAAGAAATAATATTGACACCAACAATAATAATGAAGTTTAGCAAATGTAAATTGATTTCCAAAACAAAAAGGCCAAAAAAATGAGCTCTAGTGAGCAAACATATCACATAAACAGAGGAATATGGCTGCCAAAGACACAACTGATTTGCAATGTAAACTTTCTATAAAATCTTTCCCTTAATTTGCAGCAATTCATATGCCTTTACATGTTTTTCTGCATCATATTCACTAATCTACAAACACTTATTTTTGTTAAAATTTTCTCTACTACAAAAAGTGCTAGGGACAGCTAGGTGGTACAGCTCCAGGCTTGGAGTCAGGAGGACCTGAGTTCAAATATGGCCTCAGACACTTGACACTTACTAGCTGTGTGACTCTGGGCAAGGCCCTTAACTCTGATTGCCTCATCAAAGAAAAGCAAAACAAACAAATAAAGCAATCAGGTACCAGCTAAGAAACAGAGAGGTGGATCAATGGAATAGATTAGGTATACAATACACAGTAGTAAATGATCATATTAATATAGTGTTTGATAAACTTAAATATCCAAGTTTTGGGGGGCAGCTAGGTGGTGCAGTGGATAGAGCACCGGCCCTGGAATCAGGAGGACCTGAGTTCAAATCTGGCCTCAGACATGATACTCACTAGATGTGTGATCTTGGGCAAGTCACTTAATTCCATTACCTCACCCCAAAAAAACAAACAAAATTGTTACTGTATTTTGTAAAGTATTTTGGTGTAAATAGGATGCTTCTTTTTATCTTTCCAATATTTATTTATTTTTGATTATACCATGTTACAACTTTAAATAAGTTCAAATATCCAGACTGACATATAGTAGTTGCTAAGATTTTGAAAGAATTTGTAGTTTTGATAATGGAACCACTCTTGATGATCTTTGAAGAATCTGGGAGAATATGAGCAATTCTAGAGGCCTGGAGATGTACGAACATTGTTCTGTTTTCAAAAGGAAGAAAGAAGATCTCATAGCATATTAACGTTATTTCCTTTTCTGACAAGGTCACTATACTGATAGGATAATAAAAATTCTGTGATGTATATACCTAGATTTAAAAAATATATTTGACTCAAATCTTTTATAATATCCCTTTGGAAAAGATGAAGAGACCTGAGTTATATGATACGACAGTGAGGTGAATTTGGGACTGAGCTAATGAACAGACCCAAAAAGTGTTGATTAATTACTCAGTGTCGATTTGAATGGCTAGCCAACTAGAGAAAAGATAAAGACAACTTACCCTCACACAGAAACTTTCTAAGTAGTTTAAATATTGAGTTGCTAATGTACAAAGACCTCTAGCCATTGTATGGTACATGTGTTCTGTGTTAATGGCATATTTGATACCATATAGTGACATGGAAATCACCTTAGTTCTCAAAGTGAGCAGAGGCCAAACTCTGGCAGTTACTATCTACCCTTAGAGTTTCAAGTGCAGATGCAGTAACATATTGAATGTTTATAATATGAATCTGAATCTCTAGTTCGAGGTTAATACATTCATACACACACAGACACATACACATATACACATTTGTTGTTGTTGAGGTTTTTTTTTAGTTGTGCCAAATTCTTTGTGACCCCATTTGGGGTTTTCTTGGCAAAATTACTGGAGTAGTTTGCCATTTCTTCTCCAGCTCATTTTACAGATAAGACAACTGAGGCAAACAGGGTTAAGTGACTTAACCAGGGACACACAGTTAGTAAGTGTCTGAGGCTGGATATGAACTCATAAAAATGAGTCTTCCTGACTTCAGGCCTGGCACTCTAGCTACTACACTGTCCAGCTATACATGCATGCATGCATGCATGCATACACACATGTGCATATGTTTTGTGCATATGCATATATGTATATGTATGTATATAAGCTAACATTTATACAGCACCTACTACGTGCCAGACACTGTACTAAATGCTTTACAATTGTTATCTCATGGGGCAGACAAATCTATAGCTATACATACTTCAATACTGCAAAAAGCAATGATTTCAAGAATGCTTTCTGGAGTTGCTGTGGAAAAAAATAAAAATTGCATTAATTGGCAACCAACCTGGTCATGAGGCCTTCCAAACTTAACCAAGTTGGTCTTCAGATGAGAAAAATGAAGGGCAAAGAGATTAAACCTATGATTTTAACTGGTAGTTGGAACTTCTAGGAGAGGAAATTTCCTCCATTAAAGGAGCTCAGCACCTTTTTTGAAATTTGTATTCTTGAATAACATCCGGTATGTGTCTGAGGAAGGACTACACACTAGGTCTTCCTGGCTATAGGACTGTCTACCTGGCAACTTCCTCATGCTTTTTTTTTTTTTGGAGGAAAAGAATACTAATAATGATGTACTGTGCAGAAGATGACGTTTGAGCTGTGAAGGATGGATAGGATTTCTGCAAGAGGAAAAAGGTAAGTGAATTTTCAGTGGAATGGGCAACAACAAAGATGTATAAAAATGTAAGATGCGTTTGTGGAATAACTGATAGTACAGTTTGACTAAAGCCTGGCAGCATAGTCTAAGGCCTATCGGTAGGTACCTGTGATGTTTTATAATACCTTTAAAGTATTCTTTTAAACACAATAAAATTATTTCAAAGAAGAAAGGATCACTTCATATCCCTAGACGTCCCTCCCCATTGATCTTCACTTCTAATTACTCAATGGTCATTTTCTTATCGGTACAGGCATTAAAAAGGATGTCCTAGTCATCAAGGTAGCACTGGAGAGGATGTTGGCAGTCACCTACTCCAATTCTTTCATTATACACACTGAGAAACTAAGGCCTAGAAAGATAAGTTGACTTACCCAAGATCACACAGGCAAAACTGCTCTTTCCACCGTATCAAACAAGTAAAGTGTGCACAAAAGACCATTGTGAATTCACTGGATGCTTTTTTTTGTTTTTTCCCCCTCAGAAGCTATTTCTGGAAGTAAAAGCTTACTGAATATACTCTTCTACCTTAATCATGTAATTCTGGCATTTCAGTTAAAAAAAAAAAAGAGGGAAATGTTATTCCAAGTGTCAACCTGTCATGTATAGAAATAAGAACTAGTTGCCAATTTTTATAATTTGGGACCAAAACTCATTTCTATACATGCAAATTTTACTGAATGTAGTTGTATTGAAAACAATTACAAAGTCTCAAAATCACATTATCATATATTTAAATCAAAGGAGCAAATTCCCAAGTGGTATTTCTTATTCTTATGTTTGTATCTTCCTTTTTCCTACTTTAAAGCACTTTAGTGAAAAAGAGACACAGAAAAAGTGTTCACTTGAAAATCATTATGTCTTGTAGTGTTTGCTATATTTTGTTCAATTGAAAAAAACAAAACAAAACAGAAGCATGTGTGTGCCTTGATTTCCCAGGGGACCTTGAAGTTCCATTCATATATTCAATATAATAATGCTTCTCTGCCCTCCTCCCCCAACTTTTCCAATGCTTCCCACTCCCACATACATAATAGAGATAGAACAGTGATAATAAGAGAGGAACAGGCCCCTCTTCTCTATTTGTGAGGCTAATGAGGCTCTTCATTTGATTCCATTATAAATGGGCCCCCTCTGGCATTGGTCTTTGGTTCTTCCCCTGGTGACATCAACATCAATTTCCAAGCACACTGATGCATTACTAATGTTCTCAGCTGCCAAAATCTCTTTTTTTGGGCTCCCTTTTTATTGTTATATCTATACGATTTTCCTCTTTTCATCACTTCCCCCCCTCTGAGAGGCAAACAAACCTAGATTAAAAAGTAATGAGACTATTAATTACAGACTTTCTAAAAGAAGGTTGTTCTGCTCTTGTGTTTAATCCTCTGTTGTATCCTTCTCCATCTTCCTCCCTCTGCCTCCTGTCCTGATTCTATGAATGTTCTGCAAGGCTAAATCCTGTTTACACAGATTATAACATGAGATGGAGGTGAGTGACTTTGGGGAGAAACACCAATTCGATGTTTAAGAATATGTTTTATCAGTAAAGCACAGTTCTTTCTTTTGTTAAGCACAATGTCAGAAAAAGTCATTTATCAGCTGCTAAATCAAAGATGTCGTTAACACATTTAAGTGCATCCATAGGTGCCTTGTGTGATTACAAAGACATGGGGGATTTAGTTAAAAGATTGGTCCCTAATCCTTTAAAGGAAGAATTTTATCCCTCTTACTTCTTTATGTGCAAAAATAATTTGCCATTATTTTACTCACATTAGCAGTATTTTTGGTTCTTTTTGCCATATCCAAGTGAACAAAATGCTACCAGGTCACAACAGCACTTTTTCTGCCTCTTATTTCATATGCATAAAAAGCTGATTTGAGTGGTTGCCAAGTTTTTCTGAACAGTAATGGAACAATTGGCTATTTGCTGCTCTTTAGTCATTTCTCAGTTGTGTCTGACTCTGTGACCCCATTTGTGGTTTTCTTGGCAAAGGTATTCCTTCTCCAACTCATTTTATAGAAGAGGAAAATGAGGTAAACAGGATGAAATAACTTTCTCAGCATCACACGGCTACTAAATGTGTAAGTCACATTTGAACTCAGGTCTTCCTGACTCCAGGCCTGGCGCTCTAACCACTGTACCACCTAGCTGCCCTAATTGGCTATTAATATAATTAAAAAATCAACAATGTGATTATAGAGTGATCAGATGGCATATCCATTCCTCCCAATATCTACCACAGAGTATAGTGTTTTTAAGGAATGGTACATACCATCTTGTCTAACCTCCTGTTATTGCGGATAAGGAAACTGAATCCTAGAATGGTTAAATGCCTTGCCCTAGGTCATGCAGGGAGTGACAGTAGTATTTATGTTTTATAACCCCAAAGTCAGTGCTATTCCCTTTATACCATGCTGTTTCTTCAAAATGTGCATACTTTTATTCACCTGCATGAAACTGATGTAGTCACTCCTTCCTCATCCTCATAAAGTTTGCATAGGAGGCATAAAAGAGGATCCAGTAACACAATTGCATTGAAATCCTGAGCAAGTCATTTAACCCTGTTTTCCTCAGTTTCCTCATGTGTAGAATGAGTTGGAGAAGGAAAGGGCAAACCACTGTAGTAACTTTTGCCAAGAAAACCCCAAATGGAGTCACAAATAGTCAAATATGACTGAAATGACTAAACAACAGCTCAAAGCCTAGGAAAGTTATTTCACTTATTTTATTTTTTAAATTATTAATATTTTGTTCTGATGCAGCAGAAACTTCTCAATAAACACACTCAGACTGCTTACAAAATAGTCAAATGGATCTGTGATCTCAGCACTGTATGTATTATTCCAATATTGCAGATTGTAGCCCATCTGTGTCTGCCCATTCTGTGCAATGCAGTCCATGTCCTCCCACAAGTTCACCACAGGGATCCAACCAACATATTTAAGGATGTTTTTACTTTTTCTTAATGTTAAAAAGAAACAAGGGCTGTCCATTTACTGAAATCATGTTCATTTTAGGTCATACTTTCCTTTAACAGTATTATTTATGCCATTTCTTCACAATTTCTTTCCTGTAATATGTTGTGGTTAGGTGATACCCACTTACAAACTTTTCCTTTATCATAGTTTACCTTCAGTTTCGATTCTTCATAGATCATTGTGTTACTTAACGTCCAGTCAGTAACCTGGAATAATAATAATAATGATAATAATAATAATAACAGCTAGCATTTATGGAGTTCTTGAAGAGTTACAAAGTGATTTATATATGTTAACTCTTTGATCCTCAAAACCACATGAAACAGATGCTATTAGTATCTTCATTTTGCATATAAGAACACTGAGATTAGGAGTTTAGTGGCACAAAATCTGAGACAAGATTTTAACTCAGGTCTTCTTGATTCCAAGTCTTGAGCTCTATTCACTTTACTACCTAGCTGCCATACTGGTATTAAAGAATATTCTTTTTAAAAAGAAAGTCTTTTTTAAAGTATTTTTAAAAGATAGCATTTCATTTTAAATATATACTATGAAGTGCACTGCCTAAAAATTTTAATTATTAAAATAAAGGAAAAAAATTGTCCTTTATTTTTGACAGCATGGTGCTGATAATGATGATTGTCATAATTGATCAAATTATTGTTGCTTCCCTATGGGGACTTTATTAACAATGTTGTAGTCATTCTATATATTGCCCTCTTGACTCTGTTTTTTTTTTTCATTTAGAATTCCTTCCCAGATTTATCTGAATTCTTCATATCTATGATTCATTATAAAACAGTAACATTACATTCATATACCATAATTTGATCAGCCATTATCTAAATATTTGACACATTGTTTTCCAGTTTGCACATTATCTCAAAGAATGCTGTTATGAACATATGGTTCTTTTCTTGCAATCAATAATGTTCTCATATATGCACACACAACTGCATGTGTGTGTGTGTATTATATACATATGTATGTAAATATATATATAGAGAGAGATATTCAGAGAAAGAGACAGAGATATATTCAGAGAGAGAGACAGAGACAGAGAGACAGAGAGGAATATACATATATAATATATGTTGCATATATTATATATGGAGGTAGCTAAATGGTGCAGTGAATAGAGTGCTGGGCCTAAAGTAAGGAAGACTCCTCTTCCTGAGTTCAAACCTGGCCCTAAACACTTAATAGTGACCCTGGGCAAGTCACTTAACCCTGTTTGTCTCAGTTTCCTCATCTGTAAAATGAGCAGGAGAAGAAAATTGTAACCCATCCCAGTATATTTTTCAAGAAAACCCCAAATGTGGTCACAAAAAGATGGGCACGACTATAAAACAACAGAACAACAATATTATAGTCTCATTACTAAAGATCTCTAATTCAAGGATATGAACAAATTAGTAACTGTTCTTGCATAATTCCAAATTATTTTTCAAAATGATTGAACCAATTTACAATTCTATTAGCAGTAATGAATGTTTCTACCCTCTTCCTTCCCTTCAAATAATGAATTTTCAATTATCTTACTATGGCTAGCTATAGTTTTCTGAAGAAGAATTTTGAAATTCATCCATTATCTTAAACGTCCATTTTCCCATTATAGGATCATATTAACTTTGCATGTTAACTTATTCTAGGTACAAGTAATTTTTCATTACTTTTAGGTACATATCATATCAATTAATCATTTCTCCTCTTGTTTCTAATGTATAGTCCTGCCTGCATCTAACTGGAGTTCCTTGAGAGGTGACCATTCTTTTCCAAGTAACTAGAAATATTTTCTCTTTTATGGGGGCAGCTAGGTGGTACAGTGGAGAGCACCAGCCCTGAAGTCAGGAAGACCTGAGTTCAAATCTGGCCTCAGACCAAACACTTGACCCTTACTAGCTGTGTGACCATGGGCAAGTCACTTAAACCCAATTGCCTTAAAAAAAAAATTCTCTTTTATCTGAAAGTTTTGGAATTCAGCAAACATTTTTTCTGGATGTACTAATCCTGTCTATGTGTCTGTTGTTGTTGTTGATGATGTTTTTAGTGCTGAGCCATTGGCCAAGGGCTAAAAAGGACCTCACAGAGATGGAGCCAAGATGGTGGAGACAAGCCAGGAAGTTGCCTGATCTCTCCCCAGCTTCCCTCAGAAATAGCATTAAATCAAGCCTCTAAACAGATTCTGGAGTGACAAAACTTACAAAAAGATGGAGGGAAACAATTTTCCACCTTAAGATAACTTAGAAGACCTTCAGGAAAGGAATATTTCACTTGTATAAAAGGGAAATGCAGACCAGTGCAGACAGTATCTGGGCAAGTCAGCCCTTAAGTCTCTTAGTTAGAGGTACCTAATCCCTGGCAGAGCAGGCCAGTGGCACAGAAGGCCAACTATGAGACCTCCAGCCTCAGAACCAAAACAAGTTGCCAACACTGGAAACCAGGCAAAAATAGACACTACTAGGCCGGGCCAGCACACAAAACTAGTGATCAGGCACCTGGACCCCAGCACAAGAAACTTGGGACAATGATCTCTGTCCTCTAGCAGGAGACCTCAATTTTAAAAGCCAGGAAATAAGCAAGAAGCAAAATGAACGTTGACCATAGAAAGTTACTATGATGACAGGGAAGATCAAAACACAAACTCAGAAAAGGACAACATTGTCAATACACCTACATCTAAAACTTCAAAGAGGAATACAAATTGGTCTCAAACCCAAAAAGCCTTCTTGGAAGAGCCCAAAAAGGATTGTAAAAATCAAATAAGAGACGTAGAAAAAAATTGGGAAAATAAACGAGAGGCATGTAAGAGACAGTCAATAACCTGGAAAAAGAAGGACAAAAAATAACTGAAGAAAACAATTCCTTAAAAAAGACATTGGCCAAATGGGGGAAAAATCACTTAAGAATACAACTCCTTAAAAGGTACAACTGTCCAAATGGAAAAGAAGGCACAAAAGCTAACTGAAGAAAACAATTTGTTAAAAATTAGAATGGGTTAATGACTCTATGGGTCCTCAAGAATCAGTCAAACAAAATCAAAAGAATGAAAAAATTGAATAAAATGTAAAATACCTTATTAGAAAAACAACTAACCTGGAAAATAGATCCAGGAGAGATAATTTAAGAATTAATGTACCACCCAAAAGCAATGACCAAAAAAGGGTCTGGAGAGCATCTTTCAAGAAATTATCAAGGAAAACTACCCTGGGAAGAGCCAAAGCAGAGAAAGAAAATTATAGACCAATTTCCCTAATGAATATTAATGCAAAATTTTTAAATAAAACATTAGCAAAAAGATTACAGCAACTTATCATAAGGATAAAACACAACTAGGTGGGATTTCTACCAGGAATGCAGGGCTAGTTCAGTATTAGGAAAACTATTGGCATAATTGACCATATCAATAAGAAAAATAACAGAAATCACATGATTATCTCAATAAATGCAGAAAAAGCTTTTGACAAAACACAGCACCCATTGCTATTAAAAACACTAGAGAGTCTAGGAATAAATGGAGTTTTCCTTAATGTGTTAATAGCATCTATCTAAAACCACCAGCAAGCATTACATGTAATGAGCATAAGCTAGAAGCATTCCCAACAAGATCAGGGGTAATACAAGGATATCCAATATCAACACTGTTATATAATATCATACCAGAAATGTTAGTTTTAGCAATAAGAGAAGAAAAATAAATTGAAGGATTAGAATAGGCAATGAGGAAACAAAACTATCACTTTTAAGATGATATGATGGTATACCTGGAGAATCTTAGAAAATCAACTAAAAACTATTTGAAATAATTAATAACTTTAGCAAAGTTGCAGGATACAAAATAAATCCACATATATCATAAGCATTTCTATATATTACTAACAAAGCTCAACAGCAAGAGAGAGAAAGAGAAATTCCATTTAAAATAACTGGAAGTCTACCTGCTAAGACAAACAGAACTATATGAACACAATTACAGAACACTTTCCACATAAATAAAGTCTGATCTAAATAACTGGAAAAATATCAGTAGCTCATGGGTAGGCTGACAGTTCTACCTGAATTAATTTACTATTCATTGTCATGCTAAACTACCAAAAATTTATCTTATCGGGCTAAAAAATTGATAACAAAATTCATCTGGGAGAACAAATGGTCAAGAATATCAAGGTAATTAATGAAAAAAATGCAAAAGAAGGTGGCCTAGCCATACCAGACATAAAACTATATGATGAAGTGGCAATCATCAAAACTATATTGTACTGGATAAGAAATAGAATGGTGGATCAGTGAAATAGATTAGGTACTCAAGACACAGTAATAAATAACTATAGTCACCTGTGTGTTTGATAACTCAAAGATTCTAGCTTCTGGGATAGAAACTCAGTATTTGACAAAAACTTCTGAGAAAACCGAAAAGAGTATGGTAGAAACTAGGCATAGATCAACATCTTACATCATATACCAAGATAAAGTTGAAATGGGTATACGATTTAGACATAAGATATGATACTATAATCAAATTAGGAGAGCAAGGAATAGTTTACCTGTCAGATCTATGGAGAAGGGAAGAATTTATGACCAAACAAGAGATAGAGAACATTATGAAATGCAAAATGGATAATTTTGACTACATTAAATTAAAAAAGTTTGCACAAACAAAGCCAATGAAACCAAAATTAGAAGGAAAACAGAAAGCTGGGAAACAATTTTTACTGCCAATGTTTTTTTATAAAGTCTTCATTTCTCAAATATATAGAGAACTAAGTCAAATTTATAAGAATACATTCCCCAATTGATAAATGGTCAAGGAATATGAACAGTCAGTTTTCAGATGAAGAAATTAAAGCTATCTATAGTCATATGAAAAAAGTTCTAAATTGCTATTTACTAGAGAAATGCAAAGCTAAATGACTGAGGTACCACATCACACCTATCAGATTGACTCATATGACAAAAAAGGAAAATGATAAATGTTGGAGAAGATGTGAGAAAATTAGAACACTAATGCATTGTTGGTGGAGTTGTGAACTGATCTAACCATTCTGGAGAGCGATTTGGAATTATGCCCAAAGGGCTACAAAACTGTGCATACCCTTTGATCCAGCAATACCACTATTCTGTATCCCAAAAAGATCATAATAATGAAAAATGAACTACATGTACAAAAATATTTATGTCAGCTCTTTTTGAAGTGGTCAAGAATTGAAAATTGAGGGGATGCCCATCAATTGGGAATGACTGAACAAGTTGTGGTATATGAATATAATGGAATACTATTGTGGTATAAGAAATGATGAGCAGGTGGATTTTAGAAAAACCTGGAAAGACATATATGAACTGATGCTGAGTGAAGTGAGCAGAACTAGGGAAATATTGTATACAGTAACAACAACATGGTGTGGTGATCAGCTTTGACAGATTTAGCTTTTCTCAGCAACACAATTATCTAAGACAATTCCAAAAGATTCATGATAGAAAATATTATCCACATCCAGAGAAAGAACTACAGAATCTGAATGCAGATCAAAGCATATTATTTTCTCTTTTTTTCTTTCTCATATTTTTTCCTTTTATTCTGATTCTTCTTTCACAATATGACTAATGTGGAAATATGTTTAATATGATTGTAAATGTGTAGCCTGTATCAGATGGCTTACCATTATGGGGAGAAAGAAGAGAAGAGAGGGAGGCAGAAAAAATTTGGAACTCAAAATCTTATAAAAGTGAATGTTTAAAACTAAAAATAATAAATACATATCAAAATGAAAGAAGAGAGAAAGAAAGACAGACATAAAGAGAGAGAGAAAGAAAGGAAGGAAGGAAGGAAGGAAGGAAGGAAGGAAGGAAGGAAGGAAGGAAGGAAGGAAGGAAGGAAGGAAGGAAGGAAGGGAGGGAGAGAGGGAGGAAACAAGGAAGGGAGGAAGGGAGGGAGGGAGGAAGAGAGGGAGGGAAGAAAGAAGGAAGGAAGGCAGGAAAGAAGGAAGGAAGGAAGGAAGGAAGGACCTCAGAGCCGTCTGGTTCAATTACCCTCATTTTTTCATGAATAAACTAAATCAGATTCAACGCAGGTCCTCTGACTATTAAGCTAGAATCCTTTCCACTGTTTTACCTCTGGTTTAATGCTTCTAGACATTTTTTAAAAAGGATTTTTTGAAATACAATAACCATATTTGTCCCATCATTGTTGTGGAAAACTGATAATTCTTCTGTGTGTCTATTTGTGTGCGCTTGTGCATATGTGTGTGTATGCGTGTGTGGTGGGATTTCTTTGTCTAGATTTATTTCCTGTTCCATCTTTTAGTTTTAAGTTTTAGTTTTTATTTTTAGCTTGATACATTTCCACATTGAAGGAACACTTTGGTCAAGTTGGGATGTGTCCAGATGTTAACTACCAGTAATATGATAGACTTCAAGTTTATGCCATATCTGGGAAGTTTATCCTAGAGAAGACTTGGAGGAGTGGGGTATAATAGTTGTCTTCAGATATTTGAAGGGCTGTCATATTGAGGAGGTGTTAGACTTATTCTCTTTGGCCCTAGAGGATTCTAAAAGGGTTTTGTTTCTGTTGTTCAGTCATGTCTGACTCTTCACAACCCTAGTTTGGGTTTCTGGGGAAAATACTGGAGTAGTTTGCCAGTTCCTTATCTAGCTCATTTTATAGATGAGGAACTGAGGCAACAGGGTTAAGTGACTTGCCCAGCGTCAGAGGCTAGATTTAAACTTGTGGTCCTCAGACTTGAACATAATATGAGAGGTGGGATGTGATCAGATCAGAGCACAATAAGACCATACACTCCCTGCATCTGATCTTGCTCTCCTAAAGTGGTTAAGTTTTCATTAGCATTTTGGCTGTTATGTGAAACTGGTGACTTACCTTTTCCACTAAAATCCAGTTGTTGTTATATACATATACATATATATATATATATATATATATATATATATATACACACACACACATACATACATAGATACATATATATACATATATAGGAACTGTTGTTTCACTATGACTCCCCTAATTTAGACTTGTAAAGTGCTCTTTTTAAACTCAAATTAGTACATTATAGTTATCTCTTTTAAATGTCATCTTTTTTTAGATTCATATTATGACTCTAGCTTGTAGCATTGTAGTGGATGCTAACTTTCCCATCCAACATGTTTGCTAAAATCCTATTAACATGGTTATCTAAAAAGATAATAATCAGGCCATCTATGTTTTCATTTAAATCAATGATCCCTGAAGCACTCTACTAGAGACCTTCTCAAGATGACATTATACTATTAATGTCATGCTTTGGTCCAGTCATTAAATAAGTTCAAAGTGAACATAAGTATAATAACTATCCAGGCAATGAATAGAGCACTGGCATTTTGACCAGGAATATCTGGGTTTGGATTCTGCCTCAGACATTTAGTAGCTGTGTGTCCCTTTTTAACTCATTTAACCCTTTTCATTCTTGGTTTCTTCATCTATAAAGTAGAGATAATAATGAGACCTAACTGACAGGATTGTGGGGCGGTCGTTGAATGCTTGGCTGAAATCTAGGTATAATACTTTTTTTGTATATCTAAGTATTTTTAATCTTTTTATAATATACTTAGATTAAGGTCCTAATGACAAAATCCAGAGATAGAGGACAAATTAGTTTTACATTTTTCCAGGTTGTTCTATATTAGTTCTCTATAATTCCAGCAAAATTAAATTTTTTTCCAATTTTATGAATACAAAGTTGTTTTAATTTGCATTTCTTTGGTGATTAGTTTAAATTAGATGTTTTTCAATTCAATTGAAAGTATATTATTCAGTTCCTACTGTATTCAACACACCGTGTTAGATCCTATGAATAAAAAAAAGCAAAACAAAATAAAAACAAAAAAAAACTGGCTCTCAAGAAGTGTATATTCCACTGGAAGGATGTGTTATGGATTCAGAGAAGTAAACAGAAGATCGTATTTAGGAGAAAAAAAAAACACTAACAATCAAAGAGATCAGGAAAGGTGCCACATAGGAAGTGGTGCCAGAGTTGATCCTTGAAGTGTACAGGTATTTGCAAAAGCTGACAAGAAGAGTAAGTGCGTGTGAGGCATGAGAGATTGCTGGAGAGGAGAGACAGACCATCGATTTCCAGGAATTAGTAGTAGTCCAGTTTAGCTGAAACACAAAGTTTGTGAAGGGTAATAATGTGAAATAAGTCTAGAAAGACCACATGAGTAGCTTATACGAATATAATAAAGCATTATAATTCTACCTAAATTAATTTACATATTTAATACAATGTCAAAGCATCACTCAGTTATGTTATAGGACAAAATAATAACAGTGATGTAAAATTCAAAACAGAAAATGAAGCAGGTATAAAAATAAAACCTATACTTTAGTTGGATGCTTCAATTATTCTCTAATACAGATATAATAATAGCTGGCATTTATATAGTACTTTATGCTTTACTAAAATCATCACATTTGATCTTTGAAATATCTTGAAAAAGATTCAGACGCAAAACTTTAGATGGACAACCATTGCTGTTTTTGCTATATCAAAAATGCTTCTTTCTGCTGCTAAAAATCACACTGTTGGTAAAGCCAATTGTCTTGTTAATTTTATTTAAGAAGGTAAAGAAGAGGACAGCTAGGTGGGGCAGTGCATAGAACACCCGCCCTGGAGTCAAGAGGATCTGAGATCAAATCCGTCCTCAGACACATAACATCCACTAGCTGGGTGACTCTCTGGGCAAGTCACTTAAACCTCCCCCCGCAAAAAAAGGTAAAAGAAGAATCATATAATTTCCTTATTTTCTTCACCTCAAGTCATACAGCTACTACTTCTATCATATAACATCTAGTCTCATTTAATGACTCAAATAGATGGAAACAGTTGCATGGATAAATAAAAATCATTTCTTAAATATTTTATATTCATTTAAGAATAATTATCAACAGACTTACCAATATTTTTTTTTCTTTTTGTGAGGCAATGGGGCTTACCATTCTCAATGTAAAGGATAGGATTTTTTTTTAATTGAGCTCCATTTGCCCACAGATGAAAATCAACTGTGGGCCAAGCAGAAGTTAAAAATAGCAGCTGCCACCTGCAGCAGCAACAGCAACAATAGTAACAATAAAAACAGCGAAGTATATTATGATTGATAAATATACAGGTTTTTCCCCAGAGGGATATCAAACACTTCATTTATCTACTGGTTTTCAAAATTGTCCAAGAAATATTAAAGTGATGAAAAATACACGTTAGATTCATATTGCGATCAGTTAAGGGAGTGCAGGGAACAGGAAAAGGATGAGGGTAAGGAGGAGAATATGACAGAAAAATAGATGAAAGATACCCTTAAATGCAGTGTATCGAGCATCCATAAAAGCCGTATTTTGATGACTCATTGGGGTATGTTGAGTTCCTTGAGACAATGAAGCTTAAGCTCTAGTAGGCTTTAACAAACTAGAAAGTCTTCGAGTGTGATTTCTGCAGTAGACTAGTCTATTTTCTTGCCACCAGCCTACCTAATCATTGAAAACAGTAGGCTGGCCATTACAGTATCACTAATTTGGCCATAAAAACATGTAACAAAGAAAAATTCAAAATCAATGTAGGTCCTCTGTGAGTTCCTTCAGCATCTACAATGATTATTGGTGTCTAATAATCACACACTTTTTAGACCATGCATCAACTTACATTTAGCTATTGGTATCTTAACTGTGAGATCTTCACCAATGACCTGTCAGTTGACATACTATTGAAAGAACTGAATTTTATCAATTTTGTCATTCTCATTATTAAATGAAATCACAAGAGGAAAAAAAAAGTTTCAGTTAAATAAAAGAGTAGATCACAGGTCCCCATGGGACAATCAAATAAAGGTGTCAGTTTTATTAGGCATTGAAGAAAGAAATACTTCATTGAATACATACTCACTTTGTTTTGCATTATTCAAAGTGAGCATGTGCAAAATAGAAACCATGAAGATAATTGAAACTGATGCATCATCTGTTTTTTTTTACATTTTTAATTTAGTATTTTATTTTTCCCAAGTTAACATTTCCCCATTTAACATCTGTTTTTAAAACTTTGAGTTCCTAATTCTCTCCCTTCCTTCATTGAAAAGGCAAGCAATTTGATATAGGTTATACATGTGTAGTCATGCAAAACATAGCCATAATAGTCAAGTTGTGAAAAAAACATAGATTAAAAACTTCAAGAAAAATAAAGTAAAAAAAAATTATGCTTTAATCTGTATTCAGACACCACTTTCTTTTTCTGTGAATGGATAACATTTTTCATCCTAAGTCCTTCAGAGTTGTCTTGGATCATTGTATTGCTGAGAAGAGCTAATTCATCTTACATTATTGCTGTTACTTTGTACACAGTGCATTCACTTTGCATCAGCCCATGCAAATCTTTCCAGGTTTTTCTGAGAGCATCCTGCTCATCATTTCTTATAGTACAATAATATTCCATTATAATCACATACCACAACTTGTTCAGCCATTCCCCAATTGATGGGCATCCCCTCAATTTCTAATTCTTTGCCCCCAGAAAAGAGCTATAAATATTTTTGTACATAGAGATCATTTTCCTTTTTCTTTTATCTCTTTGGGAATACAGATCTAATAGTGGTATTGCTAGGACAAACTGTATACATTTTTATAGCCTTTTGGGCATAGTTCCAAATTGCTCTACAGAATGGTTGAATCAGTTCACAATTCCACCAGAAGTGCATTAATGTCTCATTTTCCCCACATCCATTCCAACATTTGTTATTTACTTTTTCTGTCCTACTAGACAATTTAATAGGTATGAGGTAATACACCAGAACTGTTTTAATTTACATTTCTTCAATCAATAGTGAGTTACAGTATTTTTCACATGGCAATAGACAGCTTTGATTACTTCATCTGATTACTTACATAGCTTTTGATCATTTATCAATTGGGTAATGGCTCTTATTTTTTATAAATTTGACTCAGTTCTCTATATTTGTGAGAAATGGGGCCTTTATCAGAGAAACTAGCTTCAATTTTTTTTCACAGTTTCTATTGTTAACTGTATTTCCCTCCATTTTATTCCCCTCACCCCATTTATTCTATTCTCTTTCCTTTCACCCTGTCCCTTCCCAAAAGTGACTCACCATCTGTTGCAGAATATAAAGAGATAGAGTGACAGCTAGGTTGTCCAGTGGATAGAACACTGGGCCTAGAGTGAAAATAGACCCAAATTCAAGTCCTGACTCAATCACTCACTAGCTGTATAACCCTGGACAAGCAACTTAACCTCTGTTTGCTTCAGTTTCCCCAACAACAAAATGGAGATAATAATAGCAACTAACTTCCAGAGTTGCTATAAAGATTAAATGGGAGAATAACTATAAAGATTCTTAGCTCATTATAATATATATGTATAATATATACATATAGATGCCTATGCACATGAATATATATCCACTCAATTAACAAACATTTGTTAAGAACTTATTACATTCTAAGAACTTTAGGCATACAAAGAAGAAGCAAAAAAAAAAAAAAGTTCCTGCCCTCAAGGTTCTTAAATTCTAATGAGGAAAGAGTATATGTGCATAAATCTGTTGAGTAGATTAAGCTATTCATGCATGATTTCTTGAAAAATGATATGAGATAACTTTGTTTGATGATCTTCTGGTTATTAATATCATTTAATTCATAAAATAGGAGGGAAATGTTTCCCTAAGGTGTTTACTATTATCATGAAGACTGTGAAAAGCAGAGTCAAAATTGAAGAAGGGTGCTGTACAGTTGGTAACCTCCTTCAGAGACTGTTATTCATGGATGATATTGTGTTGATTGTATTAAGGTCATGAGCATGGAAAATCCTCCTAAAGGAGTACCCAAATCGTTCCAAAGAATTTAGTCTATCTTCAAAGGAAAAACAAAGACAGACAATAACCTTCTCTCCAAATTGATATGCAATAGGATAGATGTTCCATGGTGCCAAACTGGTTCCAGAATTGGAGGAAGCTTGATTGCATTTAGAAACTTGTACACAATGTTCTTGTTGATCCCAAAGTTTTTCCTGAAACAAAGGACTACCTTTTTAATTTAAGTATTCTTCTCTTGATGCTGTATGACTTTATTCAAAGCCCTTCATAACCTACCCTACCATTTTTTCAGTCTTCTTGTACTTTACACTCACCTCACCTCCAATACACACACACACACACACACACACACACACACAAAATCTTCCATGACACTGGCCTCTTTGCTGTTCCTAGAAAAAGACACTCCATCTCTCCACTCTAGGCATTTTCACTTGCTGTTTACAATGCCTTGGAATGTTTTTCCTTCTCATCTCTGACACCTGGCTTCTCTGGATTCCTTTGAGTCCCAGTTAAAATCCCATATTCTATAGGAAATCTTTCCCATCCCTCTTAATTCTAGTGCCTTCATCCTATTGATTCTTTCCTATTTATCTTGTTTGTATATAGTTGTTTGCATGTTATCTCCCCAATTAGATTGTGAGCTCCTCAAAGTCAGGGATTGTTTTTTTTTTATTTGTTTTGGTTTTTTTGTTTGTTTTTGTTTTTGTTTTTTTGGCCTTTCTTTGTATCCCCAGTACTTAGTACAGTGCCTGGCACATAGTAGGCACTTAATAAATTCTTATTGACTGACTGACTGCACACCATACTCTTTCAGCTAAGTTGATGACTGGAAATGTGTATCTAGAAAAGATGTCGGACTATAACTCAAACTCAACATTCCACCTCTCTATTACCTTTGCACAAGCTGTCTCATAACTAAAATGCATTTCCTTATCATTTCTACCACTTAGAATCTCCAACTTCCTTTGAGTCTGAAGTTGGGTAGCACCTAAACTTATACCAGGGGTGGGAAACCTGCAGCCTCAAGGCCATGTATGGCTTCAAGGATGCAGGTTCCCCACCCCTTAATTCCTAAACCATTGAACTTCAATAAGTATCAACCTTCCAATAGATGTTAGTACTTTCTCCCACCTTAATTGAGCTTCTGTTTAATTCTCTATATATGGGGCTTCTGCCTCCTTGAGGAAAGCAATATTTTTCATGTTATTTTTATTATATCCAATGCCTAACATTGTGTTTTACACATAGCACACATTTAATAAGTTTTTTTTTATTTGAAGTGAACTGAATCAATTTCACTTTAAAAATTCAACATGTCAGTTCATTATAAATAATGATATCATTCCACAGAATTTGGAGGGTTTTCCAGTGAATGGTGGAATGGCAGATTTTATAATTTTTCTTGGGAACTTTAGAAGTATTGATTTACATAGCCATGAGCCATAAGTATTCTACTAGAGTTGAATTAATCTGAAAAATTCCTCTGACATACAAATGTAGTATTATCTTTATTTTTTGAGATACTGAAAGTGTCTCCATTCACAAGGCTTAGATGTTACATTTAAAAGAATTGTCATCACTTCATAATTTCATAATAATTTCATAATTTCTGATGAATGATGACAGAGATCCCTCCACCCTTCTTTCTGCTTTGCCTCAATAAATAATATAATTAATTCCTTTGATTTATAACCACTCCTCTTACAGGTTAGGTAGGGAACTGCCTGCACACAACTGGCATTTGGCTTAAAAATTGATCACAAATAATAAAAAATGTGCATAATTCACACAAATTCAGACTGTGTTGTTTTTTTTAAACCAAATCTCACAAATTAAAAAAAATCTAGCATGGCCACAAATCTTCATTAAATATGGTGCAAGTCCTAAAACTGTCTTTTATTCAAACTGGGCAAAAGCATGTTTGAACACACACATGCAAACATACATACATATGCATACATACATACTGAAGCACATGTACACACAGATTAAAAAAAAGAAAACCCAGATGTCCTATTTCAAGAAATCATAAAAGAAAATTGTGCGGATCTATTAGAATCAGAGACAAAATAAAAATGGAAAAAGTATACTGACCACTTCCTGAAAAACAAAAAAACCCAAATTGAAATATCAAGGAATGTCAAGCCCAAATCCAAAGCTTACAGATCCCTCTCCCCCCCCAAAATACTGGAAGTAATAAGAAAGTGTAAGTACCAAGAAACCACAATAATGAACAGAGAAGATTTTCCTTCAATTATTAAAAGGAGAAGAAAAGTTGAAATATAATAGGTGAAAAGGCAAAAAAAAAAAAATTACAGCCAAGAATAACTTATTCTGAAAAAAAGTATAAGCCTACTAGGGGAAATGTACTTTAATAGAGGCTTTTATTTTTCTAGACTTTAATAGAATGTTACACTTTGAAGTATACTCCTCCCCCCCCCCAAAAAAGATAAGAACTTTAAACTACAAATACAAGGGGAAAGAGAAATAAAGAAAGGTAAAAATAATTTATAATTTTGAAAGTGCTAAAAGCAAGTGTTTACATACTAATATACAGAGAAGAGATGAATGGCTCTTAAGAATCAGTCTTTATTTGGCCAAAGATTAAATAAAGAAAGACAAATGTAGGACCAGGATATAGTTTTGTTTTGATTTGTGGATTTTAAGGAAGAAAGAATAAAAGTGTAAAAATCATGATCAGATTCAGGGCTCAGTGAAGGAAGGAAGGGCAAAAAAGTGGGGTAAAATCTTTTCGGTTATAAATTCTTAGCATTGAGCTTATTCTTTTCTCCCTTACTTTTTTTTCTTCTCTAAGAAGGGTAGTGGAACAAAAAGAGAAATATTATAATAGGATGTGATTAAAATAATAGTACAATTAACAATAACAATGAATGGGAATGGGAGGATCTCACCCATGAAATGAAGGGTGTCAGGATAGATGAGAAAGGATGATATAACAATATATTGTTTATAATAGCAACAACAAGAAATACTGGAAGCAAAAAGATCCACATGCAATTAAAATGAAGGGGTAGAGTAGAATGTATTAGGTCCTTATTATGTCTAATCTATCTTGTTAATTTAACTCTGTGTGTATATGTTTGCTTTTAATTTTGTTTGTTGTTGTTGTTGTTGTTGTTGTAAATGTGAATCCAAAAAGGGACTAGTGGTAATTATCATCTCAGACAAATGAAGGTCAAAATAGACAAGATTAAAAGAGATAAGGAGGGAAATGACATTATTTTATAGGCGTCATCAATAATGAAACATATATATGTATATATATATATGGTGTGTATATGTGTGTATATGTATGTATGTATGTGTATGATATAAGTCAGTTAAGTATTTAAAGGAAAGGCTAACTATAGGGGAAAAGAGACAGCAGCAGTATAATAGATGGAGACTTCAGTGTGCCTCTTTTAGACTTAAATCAAACAAATATAAAAAAAAGATAGACAAAAATAAATTAAGAACCTTAGTAGAATTTTAGAAAAGTTAAAGTTTTTTTTTTTTTACTTTGGGAATTAAAAGGATTATAAACATTTCTTGTATGTGCATGGCATATTTGCAAATATTGACTGTGCTAGGACATTATATATGAATAAATGCAAAAATCAGAAATATTAAATATATTCTTTACAAACCACAATCTAATAAAAATGTAGTCAATAAAAGGAGTTTCAAAAATATATTCCAACTTAAATGAGAACAAAAATACAGTCCTAGAAATATTTGTGTCAAATAACAAATCACGGAAATAACAGATAACTTCATCAAAGAAAATAGTGTTGTGAAATATACCAATACTTTGGGGATAGAATCAAAACATTCATTGAAAAGCATTTGTCTCTATGTGCATTCATTGGGGGAAAAAAGGAGAAATAACAAATCAATTGGACATACAACTTTAAAAAAATTAGAATAGCAACAAATTAAAAAAAAACCCTCCAACTTGTCATAAGAATAGGAATTCTGAATAAATTCTGGTAAAAATTTAAGATAATTGAAAACAAAAAGTAAAACTAGCAACTCCTTATGTGGAAAAATATAATGAATGAATTTGATTTTTAAAAAAGAGAAAGAAAAATCAGATTATCAAAATAAATAATAAAGCAGGAGGATTACAACATATGAAGAGAAAATCTAGAATATTAGAAATTATTTTGCTCAGTTACATGCTGACAAAAATTATGCTTTATTTGAAATTGATAAATATTCATAAAAAGTATAAACAGCACAAAGTAATAGTAGTAGAGAATGATAAATAGCAAAAAATAAAAACAGAGAATTTCAGTCATTTAATCTTAGAAAATTTAATTGAGCAAGTCCTCAATGAGCTCCAAAAAGAGACAGAAAAGTAGAAAGAGGTAGATTTACAAGCCAATTTCATCAAACATTGAAAGAATTGTTATATTTAATATTACATAAATTCTCTTCATAAATAGAAAAACAAGCATTTTGAACAAATTCTTCTAAGATATAATTATGATCCTGATACCTAAGCCAAGGAAAGATAAATCAGAGAAATAAAATGTAAATGAATATGATGAATGAATATGAAGTGCTTGGAAAGTCATGCTAAAACACACACCAAAATTACACAAATACAATTATAATACAATTATAAAATGTTCTTTAGAAATTGCAGGAATATTTAAATAATTAGAGAAGCATTAATTGGTCATAGTTGGAGTATTCTGATACAAGACAAATTATGATACTATCTAGGAATACCTATCAAACCACTAAAGGATTACTAAACAAAACAAGAAAATTAATCTGGAGCATTTGTACAAAAAAAATTCCAAACATCATTCAAAGGAAATAAGTAATGGGAAAATATCTTTGAAGTAAATTTAATTAAATAAAAGTCTTATTTATATTAAAAATATAAGAGAAGATCCACATGTACACACATGAAGAACCATTCTCTCATACATAAATGGTTAAATTAAATAACACTCAGATTACAAAAGAAGAGTTGCAAATTATGAACAATCAAAATTGAAAAAAAATCCAAATCACTAAAGATAAAAGAAATTCAAATTATCACAACTCCTAGATTCTACCCCATACTTACTAGACTGGCAAAGTTTACCAAAGAGGGAAATGAAAATTGTTAGTGGAACTGTAGGAGCACAGATACGCTAATTGGCATCTGTGCACCCTTGGTAGACCTATGAATTTGTCCAACTATTGTGGAATGCTATTTAGAACCAAAGACACAAAAAAGTGACTAAAACTGTGATGTGGAATACATCTAAGAGATAAAAGACAGAAGGTGAGCGTTCATGTACAAAAATGTTTTCAAAAGCACTTTTTCTTGCAGCAATGAACTACAAACAAAAGAGGTGTTCAACAATTACATGCTGATTGAACAAATTTTGATAAATTAATGGAATAGAATATTATCACAAATTATGAAAGAATTATATTCAGAGAAATCTGATAAGACTTGTATGAAGTGTTGTAAAGTGAAATAAACATAACCAAAAAAATATTTTAAGTTACCACAATAATGTGAACTTTAAAAGACTTAAGAACTCTGATTAATACTATAATCAATCATGCCTCCAGAAGACTAACAATGAAACATGGTTTCCACCTTTTGACATGGATGTACAGAATGAGTAGTAAATTCAGATATGAAAAGATGTTATTTTGTTTTTTGCAAGTAAGTGTTTTGTTTCTATAGGTTAAAATCATGATAGAAATGAATGGTGGGAGTATAGTGATGCAAAGAAAAATGTTTCAATGTGTTAAAATATACAAAAGAAAGTATAAGAAAATTAAGGTTAGCATTTTTACTATTATGTTAAATCTGATATGTGTGGTGTAGTTTGACTAATTGATTCTCCTCCTCCCCACAACCCAGCTCTGAATTGATGATATTAGAGCAATGATCAAATATCAGAGCCAGAGCAGACCTTAGGAGCCTAGGTGAGCAACCCATGCAGAGACAGAGAGAGTAATCTAGGTTAAAGGGAATGGGGAATGTTTTGTAGCTACTATTTTTATTATATCATCTTTGTATGTGTCTTTATTTTGAGTAAACAACATCAGTTGGCTGACCGTTAATGAGAAATCCACTGGTGTGGGCTTATCAGTCAGTCAAATGTTATTTATTAAATACTATTTGCCATGCCATGTTTAAGCACTTCAGATACAAAGAAAATAAAAGTGTCTACTCTCAAGAGAAGACAACATACAAACAATTATGTACGAAGAAGTTACATACAAGAGAAATCAGGGTGTAATATTAGAGAGAAGTCACTAAGATTAAAAAGGATTGGGAAAATCTTCTTGCAGAAGCTAGGACTTTAACTGAGACTCAAGAGAATCCAAGGAAGCTAGGACAAAGGAAGAGATAGCTCCTGGCATGGATAAGAGTCAATTATAATGCTCAGAGTCTGGAGACGGAGTGTCTACAACAGGGACATCAGTGTCACTGGATTACAGAGTAAGTAAGAGGAGTAAGATATAAGAAAACTGGAAAGGTAAGAATAAATTAGATGGTGAAGGGAAGTGAAACAGCAGACACTAATGCTCTGTTGGTGGAATTGTGAACTGATCCACCCAATCTAGAGAGCAATTTGGAACTACGCCCAAAGGGCTATAAAACTGTGCATAATCTTTAACCCAGCAATACCACTATTTGGCCTGTATTCAAAAGAGATAAAAGAAAAAGGAAAAGAACCTACATGTACAAAAATATTTATTTGATTGTGGTGGTATACTATTCTGCTAATGATGAGCAGAATAATTTCAGGGAAACCTGGAAAAACTTATATGAACTGATGCAAAGTGAAGTAAGCAGAACTAGGAGAACATTGTACACAGTAACAATATTGTATGACGATCAACTGTGAATAACTTACCTACCCTGATCAATACAATAATCATCCAAGACAATTCTGAAGGACTTATGATGAAAAATGCTATTCACTTGCAAAGAAAGAACTGATGGAATTGATGCAGATTGAAAAAAAAATTTCACTTTATTTTTCTTGGAGTTCTGTTTTTTGTTTTTTTTTTTTTGCAACATGGCTAACACAGAAATATGTTTTCCATGATTTCATATGTATAATTGATATCACATTTCTTGCCTTCACAATGGGTGGGGAAAAGGTGGGAAGGAAAAAGAGAATTAAGAACTCAAAACTTTGAAAAATTGAATTTTAAAAATAGATAATAGATAAATAAATACACAAAAGTTAAGCAGCAGTTTTTATATTTGATGCTGAAGGAAATAGTTAGCCTTTGGAGCTTATTGAATGGGGGGAGTGATATGGTCAGACCTGTGTTTTAGGAAGATCAATTTGGACTTCTGGGAACCAAGATGGTGGAGTAAGCAATAAATCACTGGAGTTCTCCCACATTCACCTCCAAACAACCAAACGCCCATAAAATAGTACCCCAGAACAAATCCCAGAACAGCACAGCTAGCAGAAAGAAGAGGTGGAACAGTCTTTTAGCCTGAAAGACTTGGAGGATCAGCAAGAAAGGTCCATCTCACTTGAGTAAAAGGGGAGCTCATTTCAAGACAGAAACCATCCCAGGAAACCAGCACTAAGCCCCACATCAGCAAACCAGTGGGAGATCCCGAGACCCAGTGTGGTGGAACAGGCAAACAACAATACCAGAACCACCCAGGTGTCTTAGCTTAGCCAGGGGAACCAGCAGACGCCAGCTCCAAGAAGTACCATGTGCTTCAGTGCAGTCCAGGGCTAACAGACATCTCTAGGTCCTTCATGTGCTTCAGCACAGCCCCAGGAAAATGCAGAATAACCCCACCTGGCCTCAGCACATATAAGACACCACCACTAGAACCCCAGCTCAGCACCTGGTAAGCTGCCAGACCCTTACAGTCTCCAACAGTGCCAACCACCCCACACCACACACCCTCAACATAGCACCCTACACAAGGATCCCCTGGGGGCCTCAGGGCATCATCAGTGCAGGTAAACAGCCAGGTCTGCAGCCCCTGGCACAAGAAGCTTGAAATAGAGCCCCTTCCACCATGGAAGCAAAGATCAAATTTAAAAGAAAAGAAAACAAACAAAGAAACAAACAAACAAAAAAAAATGAGCAAAAACAACATGAAAGGTAACCTCACTTTCATCAGTATTGGCTCAAAGAGGGAATAATATATACAATCAGATGAGACAAATATAGGAATTTGTCTTACCCAACAGGAAAGTAGGAGGGGAGGAGATTAAATAAAAAGGGGTGGGGTGGGGACTGACAGAAGGGAGGGCAGATCAGGAAAAGTGATAGGCAGAAGCAAAACACTGGTGATATGGGAAAGGGCAAATAAAAGGAGAAAGAGGACAAACAGGAAGAAGAATAGGATGGAAGGAAATACACAGGTAGTAATCAGAACTGTAATGTGAAAGAGATGAACTCTCCCATAAAATGCAAGCAGATAACAAAGTGGATCAAAAAACAGAATCCTACAGCATGTTGCTTATAAGAAAAACACTTGAAGCAGAGAGACACACACTGAGTAAAGGTAAGGGTCTCGAGCAGAATTTATTATGATTCAGTGGATTAAAAAAAAAGTGGAAGTAGCAATCCTGATCTTAGACAAAATAAAAGCCAAAATATACCTAATTAAAAGAGATAAGGAAGGAAACTATACCTTGCTAAAAGTTCCCATAGACAATGAAGCAATCAAATTAGAAGAGCAAGGAATAGTTTACCTATCAAATTTAGGGGGTAGGGAAGAATTCATCTCCAAACAAGAGGCAGAGAGCATTACAAAATGCACAATAAATAATTTTGGTCATATTAAATTGAAAAGCTTTTGTACAAACAAAACCAATGCAACCAACATTAGAAAAAAAGCAGAAAGCTGGGCAATAATCTTTACAACAAATGTTTTCAATAAAAGCTCTATGTCTCAAATCTGTAGACAGCTGAGTCAAATTTACAAGAATCAAGCCATTCCTCAATTCATAAATGGTCAAAAGATACACATAGGTAATTTTCAAAGGAAGAAATCAAAGCTATTGATAGACATATGAAGAAGTGTTCCAAATCGCTTTTGATTAGAGAAATCAAATAAAAACAACTCTGGAGTATCACCTCACACCAATCATATTGATTAGTATGACAAAAAGGAAAATGATAAATGTTGGAAAGGATATGGGAAAATCGGGACATTAATGCACTGTTGGAGGAGTTGTGAACTGATCCAACCATATTGGAAAGCAATTTGGATCTATGTCCAAAAGGCAACCAAACTGTGCATATTCTTTGATCCAGCAATAACACTACTAGGTCTATATCCCCAAAGAGATCATAAAAAAGGGGAAAGGAAATAGCAGCTCTATTCATGATGGCAAATATTAGAAATTGAGGGGATGTCCATCAACTGGGGAATAGGTGAACAAGCTGTGGCATATGAATGTAATGGACTCCTGTTGTGCAACAAAAAATAATGAAGAAGCACATTTCAGGAAAACCTGGAAAAACTTGTATGAACTGATGCAAAGTGAAATGAGCAGAACCAGAAAAACACTGTACACAGTATCAGCAACATCATGTGACGATCAATCAAGAATGACCCAACTTTTCTCAGCAACACAATGATACAAGACAAGAACAAAGGAATCATGAAGGAAAATGCTATCCATATTCAGATAAAGAACTGATGAACTCTGAATGCAGATTGAAGCCTATTTTTTTCACTGACTTTATTCTTTCTCATGGTTTTTTCCCTTTTGATCTGTTTCTTCTTTCACTATGGTGACTAGTACAGAAATATGTTTTATATGATAACGTGTATAAACTATATCAAACTGCCTACCATTTTCAGAAGAGGGGAGAAAGGGAGAAAAATTTAGAACTCGAAATCTTATAAAAATGATTGCTAAAAATGTTCTTGATTTGTAATTGTGAAAAAAATAAAATACTACATGAAGCAAAAAAAGAAAGATCAATTTGCTAGATGAGAGAAGAATAGATTAGAAAGGGGAGAAAATTGAGGCAGGGAGACAGCAAGCTATTGCAATAGTCCAGGCATGAAGTATTGAGGACTTGTACCAGGGCAGTGGTAATGTAAAAGGACAGAAGAGGAAATGTATTAGAGATGTTGGGGAGGTAAAAATATTAACACTTGACCATTGACTGTATGGAGTGTGAGTGAGAGTGAGAAGTTGAGGATAGCATGTAAATTGATTGTGAGCCTAAGTGACCAGGAGAATACCCTTAAATAATAATAGGGAAGTTAGGAATTGGGGAGGATTTAGGGGAAAGATAATGAATTCAGTTTTGGACGTGCTGAGTTTAAGATGTCTTCCATCCAGTTTGAGATTTCCAATAGGAGATGCAAGAATGGAGGTCAAAAAAGAGCTTAGAGCTAGACAAGTAGAACTGAAAGTCATCTGCCTAGAGACATAATTGAAATCATGAGAGTTGATGAGATCATAAAGTGAAATAATATTGAGGGAAAAGATCAGGGGCTAGGACAGAGCCTTTGTGTACACTCACCTTTAACAAGCATAACAGGTTAAGATACAGACAAGGACACTGAGAAGGAGAGGTCCGACAGGTAGAAGAAGTACCAGAATAGAGTATTGTCATAAAACCTAGACAAAAAGGGTATCAATAAGAAGGGTATCAAGAGTAATGAAGTGTCAAAGGTTTCAGAGGGGTCAAGAAGGATGAGGACTGTGAAAAGGCCGCTAAATCTGTCAATTAAGAGATCATTAATAACTTTGGAGAGAGCAGTTTCATTAAATTATGTGGTCAGAAACCAGATTGCAATGAAGCAAAAGAATGGAATGAAAGGGAGTGTAGGGATACATAAATGGCCTTCTTAAAGGAGCTGGTCATTTTCTATAGATAGGGTCTATAGCTTTAAAAGTATAGTCCTACTACTAAATAAACTGAAGGTAACAGTGTCCTCCCTAGAGAACTCAACCTGCAAACCTATGAGCACTGAATTGGGGATGAAATGTTCAAATAAAAACTTTGAAAGCACCAACAAGTTGTATATAACAGAAATTCATGATTTCATCTCCAGTCCTCTTTTTTTTTTCTCTTCTTTGTATGTTTGTCAAATTCAACATCAAAAAATGTTTCAAAAAATAGGAAGTTTAAGAAAAGGGGGTGGGGCTCAGATTCTTAAGATCTGGCCTGCTTGCATTAGCAATACAAATGCTTAGATTCCTTAAGAATCTGACTCTTTAGAGTCAGAGTCTTAAGAGCAGATCTTTAATAAACCTTGTCTTTGGCTGAAAGGAGACTTGGGTCTATTTCATTTGGGCAGGACCCACGTGTTGTGATTTTGGGGTCACAGCACTCCTAAGCCTTTCAACCTCAACATATGAATCCCTGAGCAGGAAGCACTACTTAATCCCAAATTCTTCTCCAGCCAAGACTAGAAGGTATATAACCCTCTCCTTAATCCCTTTCCTGCCCGCCAATTGGGGTGGATTTCCAAGTATCTAGTAAGGCTTGGCGTGGAAGTGCTTTTTGGGCCTGACCTCTCAGGTCCCATTAGGTCAGACAGCTATGAGGCTGTCTCGAACTCAGCCTGATGCTCTCAGACTCTCTGTCCAGTGGTTCTGTTTGAGGCCATGGACTTGGGCACACCTTCGGAATTCCTGTCAGAAGGCCCAATCCTCTCAATTCTCTTGGCTCTAGGAATTGGAAACTTCAGGTATTTTTTTGGGCTTTTTTTTTTGTTGTTGTTGTCTATTTCCTGAGGCTTATTCCCAGATTCTCCTTTATGGAGGGAGGGATTTCCAGCCCCCATGCTGGCAATGGGTCAATCCTCTTCAATTCCCAAAGATTCGCCTTTGGGCTGTATTTTACAAAATTGGAAAAAAAATTAGTTTCTCTAAAGAACTAAAAAAGAAAAGGCTGGTGTTCTTTTGCAACACCATTTGGTTTCAGTATCACCTGGAAAATTACAAGGTATGGCCCATTTGGGGGACATTACAGCATAATACTCTCCTACAGTTAGAATTATATTGTCACAGAGAAGGAGAATGGGTAGAAATTCCCTACATAATGACTTTTTTTGAATTATCTTATGACCCCATTCTCAGAAAAGATTTCAAGATGCTTGTAGCTAGAGCTGCCCCACAAATGGGGAATGGGGATCAACTAGACTTTTTGGATGACCCTCTTCTTATGGCCCCCAGGGCTATAGCACCTCCTTCTTCCCAGCCTCTGTTAGCACCACCTCCCTAGCTTCTATCCCCTCCCTATTCTTCTTTGGCCCCTCCCTCCACTTCCCATTTTGCCTTGCCCCCCAAGTCCTCATTTTTCATGTCCCTCCCTCCTTGCCCACCCCCTCTTTCCCTTGATTTTCCTTCCCTTTTCCTCTAGCCCATCCCCTTCATTTCCTTCCTCATTCACCTTCCATGTCTCCCCTCCATGCATTTCCTCCCCAGGCCCCTACCCCTGAGGGGACCCCTACTCAGGCTTCAGAAAAGAGCCTCACCTCAGCACTTCCTCCTCTGGTCCTACCCCCTAAGGCAAGGACAACCCAGGCCCTGACTTCAGTCCCAGTCTCGGTGGTATCTTTTCCTCTGACCCCTCTCCCTCCTCCAGTGCCAGCCACATCTCCCCATCTTGAAGTCCAGTCCAGTTCAGCCGGCACTCCCGAGTCCCTCATCCACAGAAAGTAGGACTTCCTATCTCCCTTCCTCCCAACTTTCCCACCATTCCTACTGCGCCTTCAGGGCTTTTTTCCCTTAAGGGAAGTGCCTGCCTTGCCTAATGGGACAATTAGCATGCATGTTCCATTCTCCATTTCAGACCTTATTCAGGTTAAAGAGAAACTGGAGCAATACTCAGAAAATTCCACTAAGTTTACTGAGGGCTTTAGGGATGTGTCCCTACAATTCGAGCTTTCTTGGGGTGATTTGCATATCCTCTTATCCACCTGTTGTACCACTGAGGAGAAGAGGAGAATCTGGGAAGAAAGCCCAAACATTTGGAGATCATTTGGCTAGCAATGACCTCACAAAATACCCCACCCCCAGGAACAGCTGCTGTTCCCACTAGTGACCCAGGATGGGATTATCAGAAGAGTGAGGGTGGGGGAAAGAGAAACCACATGGTAATTCGCCTGTTAGAAGGCTTAAGAATGGCATTTCAAAAACAAGTAAATTTTCAAAAATATTAAGGAAATTACTCAGGGAGAAAAGGAAAACCCTGCCCTTTTTCCATCTTGACTCTATAGAAAGGGCAGCAATCCTTAGCATATATGTCATTAATCTACCCCAGATATTAGGAGGAAACTTCAGAAATTGGCTATGGGACCCCAAACACCTTTTTCAAGATTGGTTGGTAGAAGCTATTAAGTATACTAATTTAGATCTTGACTCTATAGAAAGGGCAACAATCCTTAGCATATATGTCATTAATCTACCCCAGATATTAGGAGAAAACTTCAGAAATTGGCAATGGGACCCCAAACACCTCAAGCCCAATTACTGGAGACAGCCTTTGGAGTTTTTAACAACAGAGACTTAGCAGCAGCAGAGAAAAGAGAAAGACGGGAAAGGGCTAGAGACAGAGAATATGCTCAATTCTTGACTGCTGCCATGGCCAGAAAAAGATTCAAAGGTGCTCCTGGCAACTCCGGCAGTGGGGAAACCTACTTTCGATTCCACCAGGAGGGCCACTGGTCCAAGGAGTGCCTCTCTAGGGTGCCCCCAGAAGGAGACTCCAGGACCAATGCCTCTGGGACCATGCCCAAGATGTGACCAGGAGGGCCATTGGAGGAAAAACTGTCCCCAACATTAGAAAAGGGATGGAGTCACCCCTCCCCCCAGCACCCTGACCTCTCAATGCAATTGAGGCTTCTCAAGACTGGGAATGACAGAGGAGCCTGGGGTTTAGCAGTGCTCCCACTTTCTCCATTTCTCTTGCCAAGCCCTGGGCAAAAGTCTGTACTGAAGTCAGTCTGTACTGAAGTACTCACAAAGACCAGACTCTGAATCTATTTTTCTGATATTTGTACTAAAACAGCAATTAAAGACAACTCTCCAAATGAAGTGTGAAAATTGCACAAAGAAAGAATGTATTAAAAAAAAAACCAGACATTGATGACCAACAAAGTGTATCACTTGATACACCAAACTTTAACAGTGAACGTGAAGAGAAAAGTGAGTTCCACAAGTTGATTAATGCTAAAATATTTCTCATTGATTGCCTGGCCTATGACAGTTGTGTTACTGTGGAAGAAGGAATAAAAGTTTTCCAGCAGAAAAAAAAAAAAGGCAGTGGGGAAGTTCAGGAGATAATAATAAGTATATTATATAAATAAATAAATATTTATTCATATAATTTATATATAAATATATAATTTATATATTTATAAAAATTAAATTACATAAATAAATAAAGATACTAATAAAACAGAGTTGTGAGAATTAAACCAGAAAACAAATATAAAGCAGATGGCAAACCTTAATGTGTCATATGAATGCTAGATGTTATTATTATTACTACTAGTACTATAATAATCCTTTTTTGTTCTTTGCATATTGAAATAATTATATTTGTTGGTGTTTCTCAAGTTTATAATGAAAAGAGATTTTGTTTAAACAAAAGTACAGGAAAATTATATTACTCATGTCCAGTCTACTCTGAACTTCATTTTTGGGCTTCTACTTGGCACTCCATGGCAAAGATCTATTTGAAATTTGTCTCTTTGACAATTATCACTTCCTTGACCTTTACAAAGATTTTCGTATTCTTGGTACCTCTCCTTAATACATGTGTCTATGTCAGATGAATTGAGAAATCAGTGGGAATTTTCATATGAGTCAAGAGATTTTGACTTCTTTGGAACACCTGTGATATAATTTATGCTGTTTTAACCTGTAGAATCTTGAGATTGCTTTAACTGGTTGTCAAACAAATGTGTAAAACTTCACAAGCCTCCTCTAAGATGTTTCTGAAATGTTAAAGGCCATATCCAAATAGCTTAAGTAATTATAATGGCCCCTAAAGTGTAGCCAGATTAACTTAGAATTGTTACCAAGGTGAAGGCCTCCCATCTTAGATTGCTACTTCGCTGTTTTTCAGTCAAGGTGAGATTTTTATCTCAGTGTTATTTATTCCCTAATGGTTCAATATTTTGTTCTTAGCCACCTGCCACTGATTCCCAAATCTAAGCTCTTCAGCATTGAAATTCTAAGGTAAATTGTTCACTGTATGGAAATTGTTGAACATCAATTAATACAACATAGCTATCCCACAGGGGTCATTTAGGAATGTTGAAGAAAAAACAAACAAACAGTAATATTGTACTCTTTGTGATAGGAACAAGCTTGCTAGAAATATTTTAATTTATTTATCACTTCTCTAAATTCAAGTATTGTTCTGCTGAAGAGTTAAATGTCCAAAACCACAAAGGCCTCTCATGTCCTTGAACATGCTTCCAAAGCATTTTAAAGTCTTAATTTATCAGATTCTTGGACAAGGGATATTTCACTATATGACAAAATATAGCTACTCAACTCAGGGTAAGGTAAAAGTTAACATTTTGCTTAAAATTCTTTATAAATGTCAACTATCATCATCTCATTCTTGGATTTGAGATGGAGTTCAGATAAAAAAATCACTAATTTGATATTATTCATTTACATTTGTGTGGGACAGAGACCACTACTCAAAATCAAGATAAAGACTTAGATACCTTGAAAGCAGAAAGGAGTTTACTGCTTTCTCATGAGAAAGGGTGCCGCCCCTGGTCACCCTGATGGCACCGGCCAGGGAGGAAGAGTACAAGTTGGTTACAGAAAGCAAGGCTTATTTATACCCTAACAGGAGATCCTCCCCCTTAACCCCCTTCTCCTTATCCCATTGGCTGGGCTTCAGGGGGCACAATCTATTCATGGAAATCTTCCCCAGCTACAAAGAACAAAGGTGGTTATACACGTTTGCCAGGAGACAAGCAAAGGTGGGAAGTCTTGAAGTTTAGGTTGGGGGTAGGGCATATACTATTTTTGCTAAGTGCTTAAAAACAGGGTGGGGGTGGGGTTTTGACAAGGTCAGAAGAGAGTGTGTTTCAACAATACAACTAAATTCCTTGAGAAGGCCATCTACAACAGGTGCCTTCAATTTCTCTCCTCTTACTCTCTTCTTTACTTCTTACTATCTGGCTTCTGACCTTATCATTTAACTGAGACAGTTCTCTCCAAATGACCAGTGATCTCCTAATTGCTGCCCTTTGTGAGAACTATTAACAAAAACTGTTAACCCTTTGAGGAGGCTTCACTTCTGAGAGATCATTTCTCACACATTCAATGTAAGTCTATTCTCTGTAGACTCACAGAAAGCACTCAAGTGTACCTCCAGGAGGAGAAAGATAACAAGATATATGTACCTCATCTTGCTCTCAAATGGTTTTGATCTTAATCAGATCTCCAAACTTTAAAGATTTTTTGCTGTGTTCCTTGGAGATTATGGGATATTTGGATATACTTAAAATTTGTCCTTCAGTTTTTATGAATTAATGTGATGTCCAAATTATTTTGGGCAAGAGTTCATTCTGTGATAATGGTTTGGTTCCAGTATAGATTATAAGTCATATTCTCCAAGACATTTTAAGGTTTTGGGACTTGGGACTTGTTAGTCCATAAAAGATAGTGAGGTTTGTTTGTTTTTGTTTTTTTAATACAACGCTAGCCACCCCTTAGTTATGAGTTGCTAGGCAGGTATTCTGAAATGATGTGTTGCATTCTTTCCACTGTCTCCATTCATAAGCTATGTTAATCACTAAGTGTAGGCTTCTTAAGGCTCCTTTAAGACTCCATAATTTCTGATGGTAATGCTCTGGTCCTGAATTGCCATCATAAATCTCTCCTTTTCTACAAACACACTTGCCACAATTCAGAAATTTGTTCTACATTTCTTTGTTAACATATTGTTGGTTATGTTCATGTGGATGTTACACATGAAAAGCGTTTTGATTCCACTCCTGGATTTTTGTCTTGTGCTTGCCATCTAGGGGAAGGGTTTATAATCATTTTTGTATCATGAACTCCTTTGACAGTCTGGTAAATCCTATGGAACCTTATCAGAATAATGTTATGTTCACTACATTGATAAATGAAAAAACTGTTAAACTTCAATTAGAGGTCAATGAAAATAAGGGTGTATTTTTTTTTCCTTGCAAATTCACATACCTCCTTAAACCTGTCCAAAGACATCAGGTTAAGAACCTCTAATCCAGATTCAAAGGTATTCCAGAGCTAGCTCATACTCACAAGAGCCAATTTATTTTAAATTTTCAGTGTAAGTATTTACACCTCAGAAATCAGCCAACAGAAAAATTTATTTAAAATTTTTAGTGTAAGCATTTATACCTCAGGAATCAACCAACAGAATACATATTTGTAAATATGTTCTGTTTATTTATTTATTATTTATTATTATTTATTAAATATGTTCCATTTATTTGATTGTTTTACTGATTGTCTAGACTTTAAAAAATAATGGAGAAAATATTAACAATGCAGATTAAACTAAAAAGTGTGTTGTGCACACATTATCCCACCCTCTACGACCAACTGTCAAATTTTTACCAGCAAATTCCTGCTAAAGTTACATTCAGCCAAACCAATGGCTTGTACCTATTATCAACCTTCTTTTTTGCTCAATGAAGTGATGCTTGCTTATTTCAAAAAAAGCTCTGTAGAGTTTTTTTTTTTACCAGATTGCTATGTTTTCTAAAAAATGTCTATACTCTTCTTCCCCATTGACATGAAAAGGTAAATCTTTCTTTGGTTGCCTTAAGGTGCTGATAATTGTGCCTTTTATTTCATCATTTTTTATGAGATTGAGATAGAAACAGTCCTGGAACAGGTTGCAATTTTGATATTAGGGATAGAGGAAAAGTGTGATTTCATTGATATGGCAAATTCCCACATGAGGAAACTCCTTCTACCAATTCATTTTGGCATGCTTTCTGCAACTTGTAATTTTAGTGAGTTGCCTGAGGCACTGTGATGTTATATGTGGTTTGTGCAGTGTCTCATTGGCAGCATATGACAGAGATGGGGCTTGAACTCAGATATTCCTGCCTTTAAGATCAGCTTTCTATCCCCTGTGTCACATGGCCTCTACTGCTCCTATTCCATTATAGTAAATTATCCAGGGGCTATTATATAAGTGGATAAAATAACTGCCTTTTATAAGTAAATAAAAATAGGACATAAGCCCATCTTCTATGGGTTTACTAAAAAAAAATTCTTGGTATAATTTCAGTAGCGGATAGTACAAACATGGGTAATATATTTCTCATTCTACTCCCACACAATTTTGATGCCATCAGCCAGGTCGTAGATTAGAGGTTATGAGCATTAGGGATGATAGCATCTACTAAAACTATCATACTTAAGTTTTTACAAATCAATGTAATACATAACCAATGATGACAATAATGAACATGGTAAAAATGTCTTATTTATTTTATCTTTATATTTGATAAAGTTTAAATAGAAATAATCCCCTAGGATAAGTCTCTATCCTACTAGTGTTCAATGGACTAATATGCAATTAGAAAAAATGATTATGTATTTGTGTGTGTGTGTGTGTGTGTGTGTGTATGTGTATTTTGTTTTGGCAATTGAATGGAAGAGTAATAATCCTGTAGAGACTCAGTTTGTTGTTGTTGTTGTAGTATTGAGAGGCAGCCTTGGCATAATGGAGAAAGAGTTAGTGTCAGAGATAGGAAGTTCTAAGATCCAGTCCCAATTCTGACACACACTGGTTGTTTGACCCTGAACAATTCTCTTAACCTCCCCAAAAGAGTCTCTACAATTTTAAGTTTTAAGTTTTAAAGAAAGTGTTAACCTATAGGGAGTTCCCTATACCACTAAATCCTTCCCTTGTATTACTTTGTACATATATGAATACAACATAATTTTATGAGGGAGAGAATACTTGTAATTAGATTTCATGGAAGAAGTGACATGAGCTGATCTTTGAAAGAAAATAAGAATTCTGAAAATCATGGAAGAGGATGGAACAGATGTCAGGCAGCATCTCCCAAGGGACAAAAGGAGATAGTATGCCTTTAAAATACCAAAATAAATTGCTCAAACAAAATTCCAACAATTGATTAACAGTTTTTTTTTAAAGCTGATTGAATAGACTATTTTGATGTCAAGGAGATTAAAGGAAAACAGACTTTGTGACACCCACTGAATTCCTTTCCATATTCCCACTAGATCTTGGTTCTGTGCCTTTTTTATATTTTATATGATCTGTAACTTATGAATTGGGACAAAATAACAAAATACAGCATCCAAACGCAACTTTGGAGGTTTTGGACTTCCTTGTGGAAATCTGGAAAATATTGCTTTTCAATATTTAGTGAACTTCCTTTCAATTGACAGTACACCATGCTCAGAAGCCATAAATGAAAGAAATTAAGTATGAGATCCACAAATGGTAACACACACTCAAAGAAGCTTTTGGGTGGCCTGAGCAGAAACCTCAATTAAAACCAAATGTTTCAGAGGCAATCCAAGTTATGAAACTTACCTATCAAAATTAAACTCAAAGTAAACAATCTTGAGAATTAGGTTCTGACAAAGCTCAGTCCAACTCAATCTGACCTGCACAATAGAATATCAATCTGCAGGGTCTTTTTACTCACCTTTCCTGCTATGACATAGAGCTGAAAGAATGTGGCTTGATGAGCACGTGTTGAGTGTTCAGGAGAGGGGATTCCTTTTCAGGTATGACTTGGAATAAATAGTCACTGAGATCCCTTTAAAATCTGAAACTGTGATTATATTAATGTGCACAGAAGTAGCTAGAAGCATCCCAGTTGATTTCCCAAATGATTGAAATTGATCCAAATGTGTGGCATCCTGATTGCCTTTCCTATTATCTTATTTATTTTTATGATGTGAAGCAGTTTTTCTCAACGTTATTTAAAAATTAGATTATCATCACAGAGAACTCAGAGACTATTCTCACAGGTAGAGTATTTGTGGATCTGTCACTTGAGGAAAATCACTTCTATTTCTTTTCAAAAAGCATCACTAGCAGAAACCTGCTGTGCACATCTGTCCATAACCATTTAATTGCTTCTTCAGATAGAAAGGCCCTTTCCCTAGCCCCTTTCCCCATTCCCCATTCCCAACCCCTCCCCCCAGTTAAACTGCAAATCAGACTGCCTAGAAATAACCTCCAAGTGTAATATCTAAGTATTTTACTTTGCATTTTCTTTATTGGCCAGAAAGCTTCCACATTCCTCTTCCCTCAAGCCACCTTAACAACCACCACATTCCAATTGATTGGGTGAGATGAATGTTATTTACACTTCAGTTTGCACCTTTCTGTAAGTTCTCATGAGGGAATAAATCCACACTTCCCAGAATGGCTGTGCATAAGGAAGTCTGGGGCTGCTAAGAAGAAGTGTTAGACACGTATGGGAATGTATTAGTTACAATCACACCTAAATCTCAAAGATTTCCAAGTGATAGAGTGAGAGCATAAAGGCAATCTCAGAGAGGTGGCAGAGATGAATTACAATTGACTCAGCTCTATTTCTCAAGTTCTTTGATGTCACTGAGTACAAACTATTAGAACTCTGTTACCCTAACTGATGGGATCCTTGATAATAAAGCAAAGGAAATATTAGATACCATACAATTAAGCATGGCTGAATATAGGCTCTTCCTTTCAAGAAGAAAGGAATGTATCATATAGTACAGTGTTAATATAGTATGAGATAATAGAGCAAATATGACATATATAGCTCCTGATCTTCTCATATAAAACTGTAAAGCTAGAACTGCAAAGTATCTCAGAGGTGATCTGGTTCAAACTTCACATTTTACAGATGAGGAAACAAGGTGACTGAAAGAAGTAAAGGGACTTTTCCAAGGCCACACAGGTAAGTATCACAATTTGAACCCCAGTCTTCTGATTGTAGAGGGCACTGGACCTAGAGACTAGGAAGACTTATCCAACATTTGCCTCAGTTCCCTCATCTATAAAATGAACTGGAGAAGGAAATGCCAAACCACTTCAGTATCTCTGCTAAGAAAACCTTACATGGTGACACAGAAAGTAGGACATGATTGAAATGACTAAACAACAAAACTTCTGATTCATATTTAAGTTAGGGATTGTCCTTAAACGTTCTTTGCCTTATTCATTTTGGTATAACAAATGGGGATTTTTTTTTAAATAGAAGGGTCTTGATAAATATTTGTGAAATGATTTTCACAATAGTGAAATATTGCAAATATTGTAAAAAAAATGGAATAGAGATGATAACAGGCCCATTTACATGACACTTTATGGTCTACAACCTAAACCCTGAGAGGTTGTTATTACAAGTGTTATGTCCATTTAAAAGATTAGGAAACTATAATTCCTCAAAGGTACGTAGTGAGTTAATGTCAGGACTAGGACTAAAAGATTATATAATTTAGAACTGGAGTGTGCAAGAGCCAGTTCTTACTACCTCCAGAAAGCCAATTGTTAAATTTGCAAAATAAGCATTTTTACCTCAGAAATAAGCAAATACTACAAATCAGGCCTTGATTGATCGTTTTATTGATTGTCTCAACTTACAGAAGTGATTGGGAAAGTGTTAACAATTCAGATTAAACCTAAAATTGTGTCTTGAATACATTTTTTTTCTGGAGAGCAGGTTGTTAAACATTACCAACATATTTCTGGTTGGGAGGGATATAGTTTAACCCTTTGCTTTACAGATGAGTCACAGAGAAATGAAGTGGTTTATAGGATTATAGATTTAGAACTGGAAGGGACTTTGGAGGTTATCTAACCTAACCTCATTTACAGATGAAGAAAATGAGGCTTAGATAGGTAGATGCTTACACAAAGTCACACAGCTGGTAAGAGGACCTCTGACTCTAAATCAACACAACTTCCTCTTTCCTAAGGATACTTAAGTAGCATATCTGAAGTTCAGATTCATGTTTTCTGACATATTCTATAGGCATAAGACGCTTCCCATAGAGAGCAGAATTTTCTGAGATGATGAGAATCCACAAATATCATTAAGAGAAAGGTTATCATGCAGCACTGGCCATAAGAAGGTAAGACTTGTCATTCTACAATGGTTAAGGAGTCCCTGCTAAAGACAGTGTGTTGACCTGACAAGAATAATTGTATAGTGTGCTATCTCCCTTAGGAATGCTTTAGCAACACGATTGAGATCTTGCAGACAGCTGTCAAACTAGAGGACTCTTAGCCTTTCTGAGGATTCGTGTGGGAGACAAAGGATGCAGTCAGAAAGAACCTGTAAAACATCTCTATTTGTTATGTCCTGATGCTTTCAGGTAAAGAGCTTCTCAGAGATGAACTTGAACCAAGGTCTTTCACTGATATGTTAAAATGTCCAGAGGAGGGCAACCAAGGTGCTAAAGAGTTCCACATTCATTTTATATGAATAGGAGTAGAAAAAAACTGGGAGGACACAGTCTGACTTCAAATACTTAAAGGGCCATCATGTGGAAGAGAGAGATTAGACTTACTTTGCTTGGACCAAGAAAAGAGAACTTGAAGCAATAGGTAAGTGTTAAAGAGAGGTAAAGTCAGCATGATGTAAGGAAAAGCTTCTGAGCACTTAGACTCATCCAAAGTGGAATGGACCAGATATTCAAGTAGTGGGTTTATTGCTGAAAGTTTTCCATAAAAGGTCAATTGGCTTTATTGTGAAAGTGATTCTTGCTGAGGTGTGTGATGGACTAAATGGTCCCCTTAGGACACTTCAACCTCTGATTTTCTGTGATTCAAATTCTAAATAAAACCACACACACACACACACACATTCACACATATACATACATAAACACACGTATATATGTATATGTGTATATATAGGCATCATAGATCATGTGCAATGTATTTTACATATGAAAGGCAATGTGTAATAGACAAAGAAGTAGTTTTAGAGTTAAGAATGCCTGAATTACTAGTTTTGCCTCTGACACAAATTGGCTGTGTGACCTAGCCAGGTCATTTAACTTCTCAGGGCCCCCAGGCAAATCTCCAAAACTATAAGATGAAGAGAAGATGCTAATCTGATTTGGTAAAGGAAATTCCTCAAAGGGAAATTCACACATTGATGAAATGATAGGTCCCATAAAGTGTTTGTGTATACACGCACATACAGGTATATACATATGCATACATATGTGTATATATTTGCATTTTCTTCATGATCAGTATTATTGAATGAAAAATGAACTATAGATAAGAAAATGATAAATTGATATCACAGGATTGTGTAGAAGAGTAATTTTTTACTGACCTCCCAGTATAGATAGCAAATAAAATCACAACGTACTAGAAATACTAAACTATCAAGATGTGTCTATTACTTATTTCTGAGTGTGTGTGTGTGTGTGTGTGTGTGTGTGTGTGTGTGTGCGTATAATGTAATTCAAGGAGCGCCCTGTCTAGATGAGCTGGGCTTTCACTAGCAATGCCGTAGGGATAGAGGGGATGCCAAACTTTGAGCACTATGTGGAGGAGACCTCTGCAGAAGGTGGAGGAAGGGATTTTTCTGTCCTTCCCCCCCATAGACATTGGAATCTAGAAACAGGACAGAAGGCACCATGTCCATCAATATGAAATTACATTGGTGTGGGGAAAACCTGAGGCACACTTAAGGGAACAGAGACTCATTTCCAATAGACATGGATATGGAAAGGGAGTTAATTAAGGGAAGAAGTAGCTTTTATAGCACCTATAACCCGGACTTGTGACGTGCCTTTGATGTATGTATTCTATATGTGTCCTTCAATCTTCCCATCAGTCTTGTGTGTGTTTGTGAGAGAGTGCACCACAGGTTTATGGGGAAAATTATTGGTAACTACTGTCCTTACTATGCTAGTTTAGTAAATGACTTTGTTTTGAGCTAATTTGATCTATTAATTCATTGATAAGGAGAACCACACTGGTGAAAGTTCATGAGCTATATTTTTAGGAGTGCAACCACACAAGGTTACCCCTAGAATATGAGGTAATAGCCACCTTGGGGACCTAAGAAATGAGTGAGAGTGAAAGCTGTGGGAGTAGCTTAGACAGGGGTGATACAACGACAATTCCTAAAGCTACCTGAATGGTCATAGGTAGATACCATATTTGATATTTTTGTCCTATCACACTAAATGTCAGGTTAATACTTTAGAAAGCTACTTTTAAAAAAAATAACATTAATTTCCATAGCACACCAACAAAAGTTATAACTAAATCCTGAATATATTGTCCATTATAGGGAAAGTTACAAGAGAGCTATTGAAGAAAAGACTTTAAAAGTAATGTTTTACCAGTAGTAGTTTGAAGGAAAAGAAAATATTAATTATATCAGACAAAATCTACCCTAATAAATAGCCACCAACATCTCCCCAGATAATCTCTTTTCTGTTCGGTCAAGAGTCTATGAGTATCAAAGGATTGTGGTTGAGTAGAAGGGAAAGGCTCTTAGCCCAAGGTGAATAAATTTGAGGTAATACTCTGAAAATATATTAGGAAAGGAACATCCAAAGCACCCGCTAAGTTCTTTGGGGACAAGAGAATAGTAGAACCTGCCAAGTTTTGAAATAACTTTCCTATGTGGTTTTTAGTTTGGAAGCAAACTCCAAGTTTGACAAATTAAACTTCCTCATATATTGGGAACAAAAAAAAAAAAAAACAAGAAACATTTGCATAGAGTTTCCTGGACACTGAAAAGCTCTTACAAAACTGTTCTCTGATGAGCTTATTTTAAATCAATTGGAAACATGTTCTTTACATTCCTTTTAAAAGAAACTGATTAAAAATAGAGGGAAAGTTGCTGGCACTGAATAATCCAGAGTCTTTTTGAAAATAATCCTCTAATGTCTTCTGTACCCAAATGGAGGCCAAGAGTCAAGGAAGGATAAGGAAAATAATTGTCATTCAAAAGTAAATAACAGACTGGAATTATTCACCTAGAGATTCATCACGGAAAAATGCCAAAATGACCAATTCAAAGGGAGATTTGGCTAACTGTTCATGCTCTTTATATTCTATTCTTTATTTATGCAGGGCAGTTAGGTGGCACCATGGATAGAATTGCTGGCTTGAAGTCAGAAAGACATGTTCCTGAGTTTAAGTCTGCCCTCAGACAATTACTAATTGTTGACCCTGGACAATTCACTTAACTCTGCCTCAGTTTCTTATCTATAAAATGATCTAGAGGAGGAAATGGCAAACTACTCTATTATCTTTGCCAAGAAAACTGCAAATGGGGTCATGAAGAGTCAAATATGACTCAATAACAACAACAATTTCCCTATACAGTTCGGATAATAGAACAATAAATTGCACTGTCCCCACAAAAAAAGAAGCAGCACACTAGTGCAGACAAAATATTGCTTGGTGTTTTGAGCCTTCAAGATGCTGTGTGCTGGTTCCTTTATTGACCAGAAAATTTGGATAATAAAAAAATGCCTTAAATCTTTTTTAAGATTAGTTACTTTTAATTATTTACTTATTATTATTATTAATTTATTACCTCTGTTCCTTTGGGCGAATTGCTTCACTTCTATAAAATGGAGACAATGAGACTTATACTATCAATGTTAACAAGGTAGCTGTGATGAAACACTGATAAACCTTGAAGAACTATTGAAAAACACTTGAAAGAAACTATTGAAAAAATATTGTTTCCTCACTTAAACTAGGCAAGTTGAGAGGAGTAACAGCAAAGAAACTAAACGAAGGAAAAATGATTCTACTCCAGAAAATTACTGAGAAGTGGAATTTGAGATTTCAAAGGCTGTTCCCCACTGAGCTCTTCCTTCGTTATTAAGCTGATTTGTTCATACTGGTGATTTCTTTTCCCAAATTTAGTATAATATGAACCAAAATGAGCTAATAACATAATAACATCTACAAATGAAGCCAAAAAGGTAACCAGTGAAATTAGCATCATTTCATCACTCTTCCATACATCATAATGATAAGAAATAGAGGTATTCTTACACTTTGACAACTCTCCCCTTGTGTTTTTATTTTGCTTAAAGAAAAAGAATTCTACTTGCTTAGTTATTATAAACTATAAATGCACTGTTGGTTGCTTTTTTTCTAATGGTTGCAAAAGATATTCAAAATATACAAAAAAATTGTAAAACCCAGCTGGTAAAAAATTTTTTAAGGCATTTAAATACAAAACATAACATAAATCAATCTAGCTGACCAAAAAGTGAAGGTCTGAAAAGTACTCTTGGAAATAAGTTTCTTTTTAATTGTGTTTCAAGCTAATTGAATTATTGTTTTAGATGTGGCCTCAGTAGCCAAGAGGAGGACAACGGGAAAGGCAAGTGGAGCTCTGTGAATATAATGAATACCAAATTTTTTTTAACATATAAAGAACTTAACAAAAGTATAATTTCATCCTTAAATTTTCACATACATAATAAGATGCTTGATGTGCTGTTTGATACGTTTGTCCCACCAGGGCCATGACACATCTCTTCTCAAAGATCTTTGGTGACTTTAAGGGATGAGGGACACACAGACACTGTCATCCTTTCAGGCAATCTGAATCATGCCAAGAGTTCACCCTTCAGTCTGGGGCTATTCCCAAGCTTTCTTTCATTTTCTCATATACAACATAGCTAATGCTCCCTGTAGGCAGCACTTTCATGAAGTTAGGTGTGATGTCCCTGTAAAGTCCAAATGCCTTAAAAAAATCTGGTTCAAAATTGCTTTAATTGTGCTTTGGGGGGTTTAGAAAGGAAATATCTTGTGATTTAATTTCTACAAGATACATCCCTCTACCACTCCAGATAAATGAGATATAGGTTTAAAGAATAATCAGTCTAGAGGCAAAAGGAAAACATCTACTCTACCCTCAATCATTTAAAAAAATTATGAAATTGAGGCCCAAGGAGTTTAAATCACTCAGCTAGGGTCACACAGGTAGTAAGTATCAGAGGTGGAATTGGAGCCAAGACCCTCTGATTCCAAAGCCAATGCTCTTTCGCCTATACTACTTTGCTTCCAATTTATGAGCAATCATTTATTAAATGTCTAAGATGTATCAGGCACGGTGCTGGGCACTGGAGATACAAAGATGAAAACATCCTTCCCTCAAGAGCTCACTTTCTGTAAAAGTAGCAGATTATCTATTATTTATAGCATGGAAAATTTTACTGGAAGGACTAGAAGTTTAAGTGACCTGACAACTGGGCGCACAACTGGTATGTGTCTGAAGCAGTACTTGAACCCAGGATACTCTGCTATGTTGCTTCTCAACTATTCACAATTGCTTTTGATACCGTTTTATATTACGATATACACCACTTTTTTCTGTTACCCACAAAGATCTAATTTTTCTTTATTGTCTACGGAAAGATAGGTTTGAGAGTCAGAAGATCTGGGATCGAGCTCAGATGATGATACACACTAACACTGTGAACCTGGGGATTTTGAACCTCAGTTTTCCCATCTGTAAAAAAGGAATAACTATTTTTCACCACCTACTTCACAGGTTTATTATGAGAACAATACTTTATAAAACCAATAGCATTAAATAAATATGACCTATTATTATTACTTTACAGTGTCACCTAGAGCTAATATTGAAACAGTGATTTGATCTTGTACTTTTCTGATCACCAGTTTATTAACTGCTATATTTGTTATTATAGGGAAAAAAGAGAAATGTGGCCTAAAGTTTCTGTCTTCAAGAAGCTTGCAAACAAGTACATGAGTAAGTGGGGCCTAAAGGTTTTAGTTGCTTGCTGCTTCCTCTCTCACCCACCCTACATTAAAATCTTATGAAAACAAAGTTCCCTGTGCCTACTAGTCTCACCATAAACAAGTATATATATATGTACACACACACACATATTGCCACTATGGCTGTCTGCTCTATTTAAATTACTTATCTTTAGTATTAGAAAGCAAGAAAATGTTCAGCTAAAAATGAAAGGACTTATTTTGCATCCCTGGGGTTGAAACTCAGATATTTTTATGCATTTGTTATAAGTATCATTATTATTTTAAATAAATAAAAGTAGTTGGGAAACTCAAGTCTCAGAAGTAGCCACAGTTTCAAGAGTGGCCAAAATGAGATGGTTGGTATAGTTCCTTCTTGGTGGCTCAATGATGGTGGAAAAAAGGGAAAAAAAACACAAAAGAAAAGAATAAAAATGTAGAATTTTAAAAATTATTGGGAGAAAAAGAAGGATGAAAGAAAGGATGGAGCAATGATAACTGACACCAAAGAGAAAGTAGAGCTGCTCATTTATTATTTTATTATGTTTTCACAAAGAGAACAACTTTAGAAATGACAAAATGAAAAAAAGATAACTAATAGGCAACTAATTAGTAAGTTAAGTGATTATGATAGGTCAAGATAAGTAAGAGGATAGTAAGAGAATGCTTTGATTCCCTGATGAATTCAAGTTATCTCACCAGGATAAACTACATCCTCAGATCCTGAAAGAAATGGCAGTTGCGATTGCTGAGCCATTGCTGGTGATATCTGAACAATCATGGAAAAGATACCACTATATTGGAAAAACATGAAAATTATTTCAATTAAAAAAAGGAAATGAGCAGAGTATGCAAACTTTAGACCAGTGAGCTTAATTTTTATTCCCTAGAAAATTCTAGAAAGGATAACTAAGGGAATGATTGGCAAACACCTAGAAAGGGAAGTAATTTTTATAAAGTCATTGGGCTTTATCAAGAACAAGTCATGATATAATAAATTCATTTCTTTCGTTGACAATATTATTAAACTGGTGGGTTAGGACAATACTGTGAGTGTATAACTTACCTTGATTTAAGCAACGCTTTGGATAAAGGCGTTATTATTCTTGTGGAGAAGATGGAGAGATATATTATATTCAGAACTGGTTCATCATCCTGGTCAAAGTCAAAAAAGAGTTGATAATGGTTCAATGCTAATGTGGAAAGAGGATTCTAGTATAATACTCCCAGTTTTTGAGCTTGCCTTTGGGCTATTTAACATTCTTATCAATGATTTGAAAAATGGCATTTATATATGGTATGTTCACCAAATTTTCAGATGCCACCATGTCAGGAGAGGAGCCTAAAATATGGAATGACTGGGTCAGGATTAATGATAAAAATAATAATAATAATATAGCTAGCTAATATTTGTATAGTATCGGGCTCTGTCCTAAGCACTTTACAATTACTATCTCATCCTCACAACAACCCTGGGAAGTAGGTGTTATTATTATCCCCATTTTACAGATGAGGAGATTAAGGCAAACAGAGGTTAAGTGACTTGCCCAGGGTCACACAGCTAGGAAGCATCTTTACAGGCTAGCATATTGAGCTGAATATTACAGTAAAATTCATTAGAGATTAATTAAAAGTATTGTACTTGGATTAAAAAAAATCTTGCACTACTTTCAGATGGTTGTGGCATGATTAGACAGCAGTTGTTCTGCAAAAAATGTCTACAGATTTTAGTTGTCTGAAACCCCAATATGATTCATTAGGGTTATGTGACGGTTAGACCTTGAGCTGCATTGTGGGGCATACTCTCCCTCACTAGAAATGTTGTATTCAGTTCTGGACACCAGGATTTTAGAAGGATATTGATAAGTGGGGAGTGTCCTGAAAAAGGCAACTAGAATGGTGAATAGCCTTAAGGCCCATTAAAGACACTAAATTCTGGGGCCAAATACATATCCCAGACCCCAGGCATCCCAGAGACAAAAGCAATGGATGGAAGTTGCAGAGAAAAATTTAGGCTTCATTTGGGGGTTATGGGGAGGAGAAAAGGGAACGTCCTAACAATTAGACTTGCCCAAAATAGGATGGGATTCCTCTGGGTTCCCATTCCTTTGAGAAATTCAAGCAGAGTCTGCATAACCACCTGTTAGGTTTGTTCTAGTGGAGATTCCTGTCATTTTGGGTTGAACTAGATGGTGTTGATTTCCCTTCCACTTCTCATATTCTGATTCTATTAGGTCTAAGTGGAATCTACAGCACTGTAATATTAATGGATACTGTGATAATAAACATCTTCCTGTAAGTATGCAAATTCCAGCATTTGAGAATTCCTTACCTCACCTTATTCATTGTAATTCAGATTTTTTTTCTTCTAAGAAAGTTATGTACTTCAAAAGTCTGAACACTAAAAGGTGACATCTAGCATTGTGTAGTAGAAACAGCTCTAAAAAAAAAGAAATGATTCCATGGTTTATTCTCTTCTACCACACATTCATTCAATAACAACTACTCAGTTGCTTTCGATAGAGCCTACCAATGGACAGTCAAGTGCCAGTGACAATTTGCTATTATTTCACAACCTAAAGAATGCCAATGCTGCCTTGGTTCTAATACAGTCCTGGGGAAAAGATGTGTAAGGAAGGTGGGTATGAATGTCCATTTTTACCACCTTCCTTTGAATCTATAATGTGTATCTAAGCATAGAAGCTTTAGAAATGGGAAGGACCTTAGAGATATTCTAATCCAACCTTTCTCAGATGAAGAAATTGAGACTCAAAGATGTTGACTGACTTTCCTGAGGCCAATTAGCTCAGTAATGGCAGGCCCAGGAAGCAAAATTAGATATATTGGCCCCCAGTATAGTATGTTTTCCATACACTACTTCACATAAGGTGTCCTTAAGGTTTTAGTGCAGTTTTAAGTTTATATAGTCATATGAAAACTTGGTATTCTACATATACTATTATTCTTACCCCAGACTGCCATATATTTCCTTAAAGTATAGGGTGGCACATTTGGCCCATACTGTGTCATGTACAAATGCATGAGAGAAAGGTTAGAGATGTCTCTGAAGGAAAAAAAAACCCACACCTCACCTCCTCTGTGTCCCAAATTTTAAAAAATATCTGAATGATATAGAATGTTAGCCATGGAAAATAAGAAAAGAAAAAGAAAATTAAGGAATAAGCAAATATGCAAAAAAGAAATAAAATTAATCACGTTCTACAAATAACATGATAGTTTGCTTAAAGAATCCTATGGAGTCTTTTTTAAATAATTAAAAAATAATAATTTCAGTAAAATACTAGGACATAAAAAATCTATGAAAATAATTAGCCTTTCTACATATTATTAACAAATGTAGCAAGAAGAGATATTAAAAATTTCATTCTTAATTAATGCCAAATATATAAAATATATGAGTACAGCTACCAAGAAAAACAGTAATTATATGAATAAAATTATGAAGCACTCTTTACAGCAAAAAAGATAAGACCCCAAATAATTGCATAGATATTAACTTATTGTGATAGGGTCATTCTAATATAATAAAAATGGCAATACAACCAAAATAAGCTAGAGATTCAGTTGCATATCAATTAAACCACCGAAGGAATACTTTGTAGAGCCAGAAAAAAAATAACAAAATTCATTGGGAAAAACCAAAAGTTAAGGATTTTTTTGAGAGAAAGAAGGATTATCTGTACAAGATTTCAAACTAAACTAGAAAGCAGTAACTATTTGGTGCTAATAAAAAAAATTGAGAAGTTGACCAGTGGAACAGATTAGGTATATATGTTCTAGAAGTAATCAAATTTATTGACAGTGTTTGATAAAGAATCCAACTACTGGAGTAAAGACTCTGGAATAGGAGTGCTTACTAGTTTACATACACACACACACATATTATATATATACATATATATATATAGATATATACTGCTGGAAAAAAAACCATCTGGCAGAAATTAGGCTTAGTATAAAATCTCACACCACATACAGTAATAAACTCCAAAGGGATCCATAATAGAAAAGATCATATCATAAACAAATTAAAGGAGCAGAAGATACTTTTTCACAACTACATATAAGGAAAAGTCCTTGATCAAACAAAGAAACAAGTGCCATAAAAGATAAAATTGATAATTGTGATTATATAATTAAAAATTTCTGCATAGACAGAATTAATATAGTAAGAATTATAAATGAAGTAGTAAACTGGAAAGAAATATTTGCAGAAAATTTCTCTAATACTCCACAAATTAAAGAAAATGTTACAAATATATGAGAATAGGAATTCATTAATAGATAAATGGAGAATGGATTTGATCAAGTAGTTCCATAAAGAAGGGCAAGCTATAAAGAAAAAATGAAATGTTCTCCAAATCATTAATAATAAGAAAAATGCAAATTAAGAACAACTTTGAGATTAATATTAAATATTACATATTGTGTCTTTTGGCAAATATGACACAAGAGGGAAATGACAATTGTTGGAAGGCTTATTTGGAGGATACATATGTAAACACACTTTTGGCAAAGGTATGAACTAGTCAAACTGTTCTGGGAGAATAATTTAGAGAGTAAATGAATTAGAGAATAATTTATAATTATTCTCAAGTGCTATTAAGTTATAAATACTCTTTGCCCATAAATAACATTATTGAGACTTATGCTGCAAAGAAATCAAAGATAGAAACAATCTATACATGCAAAAATATTTACAACAACAATTTTTGTTGCAAAAGAGAAATAGAAGCAGTGTACCCAGAAATTGGAGGGTACAATTGAATAAATTATGGTATATGAGATATCCAGCATTTAACAGTGTCTGGCGTATAATAAGTACTTAATAAGTGTTTATTGATTGATTTACTATTATACTAAAAATGGTAAAAGGGACAGATTCAGAGAAAACTAACAAGAATTGTATGAACTGGTGCTGAATGAAGTGAGCAGAAACAAAAAAACAGTTTATACAATGATTACAACATTGTAAAGAAAAATATCTGTGAAAGTCTTAAGAACTAAATAAATGGAATAACCAATTATGACTCCAGAAGACTGAAAATGAATCCTGCTTCCCACTTTTAATCAGGGAAGTGATGAATTAAAGGTTTTGAATAAAATGTACATTTTTAGACAGAGCCAGCACGTGGACTTGGGGGTAGGAGGAGTAATGTTATTCTTTAAAAGAAAAGCTTTTATTTTTACTTTTCTTGAGGTGGGGTTTAGAAAGATGATGATAATGATACTTAAAAAAAGAAAAAGAAGAAGAAGAAAGAGAGGATTCCCAGAAGCCAAAATGGCAGAGTAAGCAGCAAATTGCTGTAACTCTCCCATATTCACCTTCAAGCAAACATAAAATAGAGACCCAAAAGAAATCCTGGAACAGCAAAACCAGCAAAAAGATGAGGTGAAACAATATTTTAGCCCAAGAAACTTGGAAGATCAGCAAGAAAGGTCCATACTACTCCAGTAAAAGGGGATGGCAGTCCAGGATAGAAAGTGTCCCAGCAAACTAGGAGCAAGTCTCACTCAGCAAACCAGTGGGAGATCCTGAGTCCCAGTGTGATGGAGCAGGTAAACACCAACACCAGCATTCCCCACATGCCTTAGCATAGCCAGGGGACCTGGCAGACCCTAGCTCTGAGAATCACCACATGCTGCAGTGTAGCCCCAGACAAACAAGTATTTTCCAGCATCCAGACCTTCAAATGCTTAAGCACAGCCCTGGGCAAACAGGCATCCTCTAACACCTAGACCCCCACATGCTTCAGTGTAGCCCTTGGGAAACACAGAAACACCTCACCAGGTTGGAGAACATGCCAGACACCACCACTAGGACCCCAGCTCAGCACTAGGGAGGTTCCTGACCCCTACAGCCTCCAGAAGTGTCAGCCACCCCACACTGCACCCCTTAAGGAGAGCACCACACAAGAGAGTTCCCCTGGGGTACCCAGGGCAACATCAGTGCAGCACCAGATAAACAGCCAGGGCCTGCAGCCCATGTCACAAGGAGGTTGAGATAGTGCCTCTTGCACTCTGGGTGCAGAGCTCAAATTTAAAACAAAGGAAAAAGGACAAAAAATAAAATTTTTTTAAAAAATGACCAAAAAAAAAAAAAGAAACAAAACAAGAAATAGAATCTGACCATAGAAAGTTATTATGCTGACAGGGAAGACCAAGACACAAATTCAGAAGAGGATAACAATATCAAAACACCTATGGGAAAAATCCCAAATTAAAATGGTAAGTGGTCTCAAGGCCAGAAAGAACTCATGGAAGAGCTCAAAAAGGACCTTAAAATCATATAAGAAAGGTAGAAGAAAAACTGCAAAAAGAAATGAAAGAATGTGTTTCCTATTGATTTACTTCAAACATTGGACACTTGAGTAGTTGGAGTGATGAGGTAATCAGCTATCACAAATATTGATCCATAGCACAGGATGGAAAAACTTCTCTAGGAAAAACAGTAACTGAATTGATGGTTATTTAATTTATAGCATTTTTACTTTTAAAGAACATATAAATATACTAATTACATTCGTAAATAAATATATGAATGGAGTTATATAATATTAGGGAATTAAGCAATTTTAAAGAGAGAAAGTGAGACATACTTGTAATATTAAAAAGATCTACTGTGCTGTAAAATCTTTTATTATAAATTCTTATATTTGAAATATCTGGCTTCACTTATTCCCTACATTTATATAGTCTGTACCACTAGTACATACACCATCCTCTTTTTTTTTTTTTTTGCTCAGTATTGAATTTTATAACCTAATAAAGGAAGGGCATTTTGTTAAACATTCTTTTATTTATCCTCTTCCAATTTCATTTAATCTGAAAGTAAATTACTCCAAGTACATCATGATTAAAGATGCAATACAGTTCATCAAAACTTAAGTGTCTGGGCAGGTGCCAAAATAACATGCAGATAGAATTTCTTAGCATATAATCATACTTGTCTTAACTTCAAGCTATCTGGTTCTTTCTTTTTTTTTTTACAACATATTAATTTACTCCAAATTTGTTTCATATAATAAATTAGTACAGATCCTATTTAAATCGTACCATTGCAAAGAATTCTAATAATATGCTCTCACGGAATCCATAAAAATAATCTCTTTTTGATTGCCGTATCCTTGGTGCCTTGGCACATAGTAGGTACTTCACAAATATTTATTGAATTCAATTATTAAATTGAGAGTATGTAGTATACAATTCAGTATAAGTAATGTTTTCTCTGGTCCCTGTCCTTATCATAGTTAGCCTTTATAACAAAGAATTCTAGTTGCAACTACTGGCATTGTGTGAAGGGAGAGACAATGTGAATGGAACTGCAGTTGAACTATTGACCATCCCAACCTCCTATACAGCATACTTAATCTACAAAACCAATTATCACAACAAACGTATGCTGAAGGCATGGTCAGGAAAGCATCTGATCAGCTTGATGGAAGTCCTTCAAACAACTAGATGGCATTATAGGGCATGGACCCGTGTCATAAAACAACACCTTTAATGGAGATACTTTTATACCCTAAAGCTTTCCTGGGATGGTATAAGAGCTGTTTAATTTGTCACCAGTGACTTGGGGACTGCTTTAAACATGATTGTAAACTAGCTGTCAGGTATTTGGTCTCTTGTCAGAAGAACCTCCCCTTCTGTGTCTCTTAAGAATGAGGAGAAATAGCTCATTCTTTTTGTGGTGGTGGTGGGAAGACCCTTCTTCCTTGTCAGTAAGTCAGTCAGTAAACACTTTTAAAATGCCTACTAAGTGCCATTCCTTCTCATAATCTTCCTTTCTTGGGCTTCATCTGGAATCCTTCAGTCCACTTTCTTAAGATAATTTAATAACCAAGATGGCTTCCAAAGAGATTTCAGTTCTTGGTTTACATTCTCCTGTTTATGATTGCAGCAGCAACTCATCCATCTTCTATCTCCTGCTGTGAAGCAAGAAAAGATTGAAGAGTTTAGTTAGATTCTTCTGTCTCCTGATGCTCTCAGTTTCCCAGGAAACTACTTTGCTATAGAAACAATAGTAGAACCCAGACTGAACTAGACCTGATGCCTCTCATGGTATCATAAAGTAATTGGTGCTGTATGTGTTATATTGTTCTAGCTCATGAAAGAATTAAATGATGCAGGTACCATAGTAGAGAATCGGTCTCAATATTAGTAAAGCCTAAGTTCAGTCTTGCCTTGGACACTACATATATGACTCTGGACAAGTCACTTTAAACTTTCTTATCATCAGTTTCCTCATCTGTAAAATGGGGTTCATAATAGCATCTATCTTATAAGATAGTTGTGAGGATTAAATGAGATACTATATGTAAAGTACTCACAAACCTTAAAGCAATAAATAAATATTAACTATTATTATTACTCATTTGTTATTATTATTGTCATTACTTTGTCCACATGAGTCAAAAGAGAACCCTAGATGAAGCAAGAAACAGATTTTGATGGCCCAAGATGATAGTACATGTTATTGACAAGTGTGAGATTTGCTCCTGATGTGTTCAAAGAAAAGTAGTAACATTAATTTATAGAATATAAGTCTTAGCCAAACCTTGGAACTTGTCTGCATTGACCTTTTTATCTCTGGAAGGAAATAGAGCATAAGCTATATCTTAGTGGTGACCAATACTTTCACCACATTTGCACAGTTATGTGCAACCAGGAATCAGAAAGCTTCCATAGTTGCTAAAATGTTGTGGGAAGAGAAAGTTTGAGGATATGGGTGGCCTGTGTGACTCCATTCTAACCAGGGTATAGACTTTGAGAGCAAACTATTCAAGGAAATGTGGGTTTTGACAAGTATACAGAAATCTAGAGCTACTTCTGTTCATTCCAAAGGAAACCCACAGCCTTACTGCTTCAATCACTCATTGATAAAAATATTAGAAACACAGAGACCAGAAATCTCAGTGGAGTCAATATGTGGCATTTTTAGCAGCCACCTATAATTCTGCCAAGAATGATGATACAGGGTTTACATCATAGTTGCCAATGTTTGGGCAAGAACTATGTCTGCTCATTGATTTATGCTTTTGAATCTTAGAAGATGGGAAAGATGCAAATACTCAAAATAAGTGCACATCTAGGATTAGAGACTAGTTGAAAAAAACCTACCAATTTGCAATGACTTCAACTCAGAAGAGTTTTGAGGCAGCTAGGTGGCATAATAGATGGAACATTGGACCTGGAGTCAGGAAGAGCTACATTCAAATCCAGCTTACTATCTTGTGTGATCCTGGACAAGTCACTCAATCTCTGTCTGCCTTAGTTTTCTCATCTATAAAATGGGGGTTATAATAATACCTACCTCCCAGAACCAAATCAGATAATATTTATAAAGCACTTTGAAAATCTTAAAATGCTATTATAAACACTATTTCTTATCCAAAAATGGCCTGATGCTGAATTCCATTGTCAGTAAAAGTGATAGAATTTTACTGAGAAACTTTGATATTCAGAATACATGTTTACAAGACCAATGGTAAACAAATTCATTTCAAATAGTTGAAAAGACTAGACGATTTACCTGTTTATAGAATATCTCCAGAGAGTGTCTGTGGATGGGGAGAGGAAGGTGGCAATATAAAGACAAGTGATAGCAACTACTTACTGCTCTTAGTCAAACTGCAAAATGAGTAGGAGTAAAGAAGTGATGGACAATTATTTAAATGGATTAAGAGGAGAAGAGATTGCTTACCAGTTGTAGAAAGGCTGTCTGATTCTGCAAAATGACATGCCAGATGAACACTGTGCACCATGTCCCACTTAGAGCTTCAATATGCTCAGGTTTGGCAATGCAGACCTATATGTCTGATGAAGATAATGACTAACCCATACCATCAACCAACTCAGGTGTAGGTACAGAAAGATCAGTAGGTCATCAAAAAGGATAAAACCATCTGATTTATCACTAGACTAACATAATGTTGCTGAAGAAGCAAAAGAAGTGGTTGTACATATACCTAGATGAAAATTTTAATGCTTATTTCTAAAATGTATGTCTTGCATATAATTGCATATGTATAGGTGTCAATTATTATATTTTTGAGTCATGCTTTTATTGTTTTGCTATTTTTACTTGCCTATATTCTAAAGTCATTTGTATCTCAAATGTCTGCTAACCATGTAATGTTTTTCTACTTGTTTTTGTACAGTCTGATGATGTTTCACATATTGTTACTCCATATGACTATTAATACTGATGTTTGCATTATTTTATTTATGATTATTTAATATAATATGGATATGTTTCTATCCTCTTGATAGGATGTGATATGCAGCACATATAATTTAAACATTATTGATGTATTGAGTGCTGATGTTTATTATGATTTCATAATGAATATCTGCAGATATTATGCACTTCAAGTATTTTCTGCAGGTACTGAAAATTTTTTGGCAGTGGGAAGGAATGTCCCTCACATCTCTAAGATCCAGGAGGACAAGGTGAAAGGGAATTATAGAAACTGCAAAAGAGGGGAGAGGTGTAGAGGATTACATTTTCATATGTTTATATGTTTCCATTTTCTTTCCCTTCAGAGGGGTTCCTGAACAGACATTTCATTGGCTAAGAAAAAAGACAAAGCCATACAGAGGCTCCAGGCTTTCCTTCCACATGTCAGAGAATTCCATTGTGACTATGAGTAGGGGAATGAAAAGTATGAACTGATATCCCTTTGAGAAACTATTTATGAAGACAGAAAGCATATAAGTAGCTCCATGGGAGGTGCTTCTTGATGACAAAGGCCCATACCCTGAATCTCATAAAGTTGATGGGAATTAGGGGGAAACAATTCACCAAATTAAAGAAGAAGTCTTTTGGCCATGTCGTCTTCTACTACTACTACTACTACTACTACTACTACTATTATACACACACACAGAGACACTAGCTATTATGAGAAAAAGATTAGCAGTGTGTTGGGTTGGATATGTATGAGTACATTGTGAATATGTATGAATACTCCCCTCCTGTTAGTTCAAAGAATTTATTTTTGCTTGTTAATTAACATGTTCAGTGAATCCCTTGTGACAAACTTAAAGGAGGACAAGAATAGGAATTATACAGGATAGGCAGGCATGAATGGGCTGAAATTTGCCTCACTAAAGGAAAGATTCAAATTTATCCTGGATTAGGCATTTGCTACTTGTATGATCTTGGACAAGACAGCCTGTCTGAGTCATAGTTTTTTGTTTTTTGTTTCTGTTTTTTTTTCACATATAAAATTAGGAAGTTGGTCTCATTGGCTTCTAAGGTTCCTTCTAGCTATGAATCTAGAATCCTATGAGATGACAGATTCATTTGAGTAATTCAAGTGAGTAATTCACAACAGACCAGTTGGACATCAGCTCTATTGCATTTTTGGAATGTGATTTCTACCAAAACCTTATTATTTTAATTATATTACAAAAGTTCAGGTTAGATATCTTATGACATTAGTTATAAAAGATTATATAAGATATAGCTCTGAAGGATATTTTGAGTAGTGGAAGACTGCAACTTCTTGAGATTGATTGGGGTTTGGTGTATGGCTTAACATTGTCCTTGTGGACCATGGCAAAGAATCTCATACAGCTCTATACCTGGGTACATAACTGCTATCTTAACAGAAAACAAATATTTTCCAACTTTATTATTTGTCCCTGAATCATTTTTCCGTAGCTTAATCATCAAGTGGAATGCAAATAATAACATTTACAATGAGCAAACAAAAAGTTTGCATGTTTTGTAGATAGAGAGGTTAGTCCTATTTCTTCTCCCTCACAACTCTGACAGCATAATCACTTTACTAAAAACTCACTCCTGCATCTCACCTTCCGCATCCACTCAAACTATTCTTCACACATGACATTCCATTTTTAGTCACTATGACTTTGCACAAGCTGTCCCACATGCTTGAAATACTCTTTTATTATTCCTCCATACTTTAGAATCCCCCAAATTATTCTAGACTCAGCTCAAATGCCACTTTGTACATGAAGCCTTTCATGACACCTCTATCTGTTAGTGTCTCACAATTATCTTGTATACATGTTGTATATACTTATTGGTTTTTATATTTCTGTGTCCTCAGTGCCTCCTGCTACAGAATTCGAGATCCTTGAGTACAGGGATTGTTTTTGTCATTTTTGTCTTTCTATCATCAACATGTAGCATAACAACCTCACTAATTTGGCCTCAGACGTCCTTTCCAGATCTAGATCTTATGTTCCTGTGAACATTTGAGCCTGGTTTTTGCCCTTATACCTAGCACATAATCTGGCACATAGCTAACCCGATAAATGCTTATAGATTGATTGATTGATCATCTTGTATCCTACCCAGTGGAAAGAGAAGTGGTTCTAGAGTCAGAAGACCTAGATTCATATCCTACATCTAACACTACCTATGTGACTTCAGGAAATTCACTCAATCTCCCTGGAAATTGGATTAAACAACCTCTGAGTTTCCTCCCAGATATAGATCTATGATCCTGTGAACCTTTGAGCCTGAGTCTTAAGTCATTATACCTAGTTCCTAATCTTCTGATCAGTCTTTTAATTTGATGGGTAACTGCTTCCTACAAGTAGAACTCTAGGCATATTTTCAGGCAAAAGATAATGTTCTGGAGATACAAATAATTCAAATCCCACAAGATAATCATTGTATTAAATTGATGTTCAATACTTCTTATCTTCAATACTTCAATATCCTGTTTCTGAGTCTCTAGGACTAGGAACCCCTGTTATAGAGAAGATATTGATCAATCATTTCACTTTTAACTAGTTTGTCACAAATTAGGGAGTTGTATAGTCTCCTATGATCTCTTATTCCCTATCCTTGTCAAAATAATTCAAATGGAATAAACAACATAAAAACCTCAGATATACACTTTGTATTGAGAGAGAGAGAGATGTTAGTGATAAATATGGATAGAAGAAAGAGATTGGTGATAGATAATGGAGACATATGATAGAGAATGATATAGATAGATAAGATACAGATAATAGATGGGTGATGGGTAGGTAGGTAGATAGATGAGAGCAAAATATGGTCCTTTAATATCGGAGAATCCAAAAGCTAAGCCCTAGTTAATATTCCCTTTTAAGTAACATTAGCATCTAAAGGAGGTTACTTTTTCTAAAATAACTAGAGATATTACACATTCTACGGTTGTGTAGGCACAAAACTAGAAATAAGGAAATAAAAGAGGAAAAAGTACTATCATCTGTCAATGTCATCTCTACTTTTTTTCAACCACTCATGCTCTACAAAAAAGGCCCAGAAAGATATCGCTTACTGGGGCAATACAAGTTTAACTAAAATTCCCATTTCTTCCTCATTCTCCAAAACCTTTATCTGCTAAATAACTGAATGAATTGATAAATATGAAACTCAGTGAATGAATGAATAAATGAAAGACAGCCCTGAAAGTACTCCATAGCACCAAAGATCAGTTCTTAGTTTTCTTGACTGTGAACTGGAAAATTTTAACAGTAAAGTTGATTCTATGAGTAGGGATTGTTTCATCCTTTTAAATTATATTCCCAGTGCCTAGCACAGTGCCAGGAACATAGTAGAAGCTAAATAAATAATTGTTTTCAATTGAAGGTCTGTTTCTATAATGTTTGTGGTGCTTTGTATGGTATTTGTTACTCAGTCATTTCAGTTGTGTCTGACTCTTCATAACCCCATCTGGAGTTTTCTTGACAAAGATACTGGAGTGGCTTGCCATTTCCTTCTCCAGTTCATTTATAGATAAAGAAACTGAGGCAAACAGGGTTAAGTGATTTGCCCAGGGTCACATAACTAGTAAGTGTTTAAGGCTCAATTTGAACTCAGGGAGATGAGTCTTCCTGACTCCAAGCCAGTACTCTATTTACTGTACAACCTAGCAGCCCTTTGTATGAAATAGTTTGCTTAATCCTGCCTAGAGCTAAAGGGCTAAAACAGTAATTTTGTTGTTTTATTTTATTTTTTTTTTAGAGTTCTTTCCAGCCTTGTGATTCTATCTTGAAAATCTCAGATTTTCAAGTGCTTATCTCTAATGGCAGAATTTTTTGGACTGCAATATCCTTATTAAATGCAGTAAAACAAAACCTTTATGAGTATCATGGACCACTACAAAAACTATCCCTTATGCTAACCCACAGTAAGACAGCCCTCAATCTTTGTTTTTTTTTCCTTATGACACTCAGTAACATAGACTTTTAAAATATCTGTCTGGTTCATTTCATGCATCTTGTTGGGGCAGAGGAGAATGCAGATGCAAGACTTATGTCTGGGGGATTGCCAGAGTTGCATTGATTTTGTACTTAAAGGTTATTTCCTATATGAAGCATTTAATTCTTTGCTGTTCAGGTATTGAAAGGGATGTTGTCAAGTTTAAAAAGACAGTAAATCATAGTTCTCTTCCTCGTGTAAAGTATTATTGAGATTGGCTTGTGATCAACAAGATATTATTTCTATTGTTAACACAATTCTTTATACAAGGCTGACATAGGACTCTTCAGGCGATTAGGAAATCTCTTGCATAGTAATGTGGATATGTGATAGTTCACTGTACTGCAAGGTGGAAAAAATGCACAGGAAAAAAATAACTTGTGTCTTTTGAGAAAAAAACTCTGAGATTTTTTAAATATGAAAGTTTTTAAAGAAACTGTCATGAAAAGCCATTGATCACTTTTATCACTGTCTTGTTCAACCAATCTTTCCAAACTTATTTCACATTATTTCTCTTCACTTACTCTACACCTCAACTGAATTAGGCTATTTGATGTTTCTTGAACCCAGTATTCTATTTCCCACCTTCTCAGAATCCACCACTTCCTTAACTAGGGGAGTGGAGTGGTGCAGTAGAAAGAGCACTTAGGCTAGGAGTCTGAAGACTTGCATTTAAATTCGACCCTATACATTTAACAAACTGCGTGAACCTGGGCAAGTCACACATGCAAATATACATATAAATACAGTCTTCAATATCTTAAAAGAATTTGAATGCTAAACAGCAGTTAATATTCCACATTGAATAAAATTAACATCTAAAGTAGGTGATGTTTCCTTAAAGAATTAAGGGTATTACACATTCTACAGTTGCGTAGGCCACAAAACTGGAAATAAGAACATGAAAAAGTTATCATATCTGTCTTAGTTTCCTCATCTGTAAAATGTGGATAATAGTAGCATCTACTTCTCAAGGTTGTGAGAATAAAATGATGTAATATTTGTAATATGCTTAGTGCAGTGCCTTACACACAATGGGCACTATACAAATGCTATTATCAATAATAACTGTTATTACCGTCACCACCATTATTATTATCATTATTGTTATTACCTTTACTTTTTAGAATCTGGAGCTTCCTTCAAAGAAGAATCAGGTCCAAATGGCACCTCCTTCAGAAAGCCTTATCTGATCATCCTAATTCCTAATTCTCAAAATATATTGTATGTATTTCTCTTTGTGAAAGCCCTAGATGTCTCTATAGCAAACAACTCTTTATATTCTCTACTGATTCCTATTCAGGGTGTGCTGGAGCCAGCTCTAACTGGCTTGTGAAAAGATTGTTAAATTTTCAGTATTAGCATTTACACCTCAGAATTTGGCATCAAAATAGCACTTGATTTATTGTTTGTTGATTGACCAGACTTAAGAAACAAAGAAATAACACAAATGAAACTTAAGAGCATATACCCACTTTTTTTGAGAGTTTGGTTGTTAAACATTTATCAACACATCCTTGCTCCCATTCTTTGTAGAACTGAAAACCTTCTATCTTAACCTTCTGGTTCAGTTTGTGGTGAAACTTTCTCCTCTAATTCTCTCCCTGCATCTCTCCCTCCTTTTCCTGACGTAGGGGAAAAAGGAATGGTCAGCCTTAAGCTCTTAACATACTAGATATTACAAGATAAGCTCCATCTATGAAGAAAAAAGATCCTGCACTCCATGTTAAGATTCTTTTTCTTGATTACTGAGATTTATTGCCTTGACAGTAAAAATAGAATAAAATCAAAGTTGACTCAATATTGCCCCTAAATGATTTTTTAAAATCATCAATGACAAAGAAATGAGTGTTCTAGCATTTGTTCCTTGAGAAGTTGCAGCCTCCCTGAACTTGTACCACTACACCCTCTGCACATTTTAAATTATAAACAAAATACACTTGTCTGAGATCAGCCAAAGACATTTATGTGAAGAGACAATCAAGAGTAAAGAACAACAACAAAACTCAAATCAAATATAACCAGAGGACAAATCATAAAGGTTTGCTTGATACAGAAAGCAAATAGGTGAAGAGAAGAGAGATGAAGAAATAAACTGTGTTGGATTTCTCCAGAGTCCCAGTAATCACAGTCAGTGTTCTTTTGTCATACAGTGGGAGCCCAAGGTCAATGGGGAAGCTTTTCCAATTTGTTCAGTTCCAAATACCCCATAAGCTTTTTTGGCACTATCTTAGCCTTTGTCTCAAATCTCCTCCTTCCCATTTTCTCTATTTTCCTCCAATTTCTTCTCAGTTTATTAAACTCTCTTTAGTTCTTGTTTCATTGTCTATTAGCTCAGAAAAAAAAAAAGCTTGAAGTCCATGAGAATGTAGCAAGAACTACTCATGCCTTTAAACTAGAGAATAGGGAGACAGAGTCAACACTGAATGCATTTTACCTATATAAACGTATCTTTCTCTGCTACCATACCTAGCCTCCCACCTCCAGAAGAATATAAGCTTCTCAAGTACAGGGATTTTTTTCTTAATTTTGTCTTTGCATCCTCAATATCTACCAGAATTTCTGATACATAATAGATGCTTAATAACTTGTTGAATTCAGAATAACCTTCCCAACTCAATCTTGTGCAAAAGGAATGTCATAAGCTCTTAACAGCTACTATACTCAAGGGTCCACTATGAGAATTGCCTAAGAATATTTAGTAGCTCTAATGAAAGTCAACATAGGTTTTAATTCAGGGTTTATTTGGATTTCTAAGATGAGACAAAGATTTCTATCAAGGCTTTAAATCATCACTTGTCCTTAAACTATTTTTTGCCATTGTGGAAAATGGACACACCCACCTTCCATAGGAGAGCTGAGGTAGCCAGTCAATTCATTAGATTCCCAAATCTTACCTAATTAGGTACGGGAGTTGGGGACTTCAGATAGATCATGCTATTACTGGGAAGCAAAACAATATATTTTATCAGTTTATTTCCTGGTGCATGAAACAGAACACTTTTCATTTTGCCCCTTACCTTTTTCTATTGTAGTACAAATTGATTATAGCAATTGTACAAATGTCTTTCACAGTGAATAAATACTTGAGATCATTAAAAGCACCAATTCAACAATTTTATTGTTTATTTTCTTTACCTTTGGTTTGCATAATCAAAATGATGAATCATTTTTACTGCTTACTATAGAGTACTCAGTTTCACTTCTGAGTTCTTAGGAATTAGCCCAGTATGCTAGTATGATACATAAACCATTAATAATCACACATAGAGAAAAACATTTCAAACAATTAAGATGAATTTCTTACATATACACATCACTACATATCTTCCTTGATACATAAACTATGGAGTCAATGTAAAAATATTATTATTATGCATTCACATAGCTATGAAAATAAACAAACTAAACATTAAAATGATGATTAATTAGTGTTGGGGTAAGTAGTCAATATTCAGTCTGCAAAAGCATGTTCTTAATATTCACCAGTTGCATTGAATTAGCGTACATCCACGATGTTGGCTCACTTGTTCTGTTTGGCCAGAAAATGCTTTGGAACTAATCCAGGGTATATGATATCTTACTTCATTTACCCTTTTTTGCCTTGATTGTGGTTTGATGTATTTGAAGAGCAATAGACAGCTAAGGGGCTTTGAAAATTAACAAGTTTTATGGCTTTCACTTTCCAGGTGGCTTTGTTTAAGTCGCCACAGTTTTAAAAGGCAGATGAGAAAATGGTAGAAACTTTAATCTGCCCTAAGCACGTTTCTGCCAAAGTGATGATAGAAACTAATGAAAGGAGAAAAAGACTTATGCATGGTGTGATTGAGAGAAAAGTAAAACAATGTTTTACTACATGACACTACATGACATGTTCTGAAGGGTAACAATGGCGTAGGTGATAACGGACTAACAAGAGAAAAAGAAGTAAGAAGAACAAACCTTTCATAAAATGAGTGGATGACTTTGAAATAGCAGTAACTCATTGTTGTCTCCAATCAGCCATTTAGATGAATAAGACCAAATTGACTTGATAATTTAGAGTTTTCACAATTAGCAGATTCAATAGGTAATGCTGTGAAATCAAGTGGATCAAGGCTGATCCATTGGATCATGCATAGGAATGTCCCTGGAACTTCTGGTGAGCCACATGTATTACGGCCTCTTCTATGACCAGCAACTCTTAGTGCTTGTAAGAGTCTATCTCAACACAAAACAATTAAAAAACAGCATAATAAAATAAAAAAATAATTAACAAAAGTAAGCAGATAAAGAAAAAAACAAAGGGGTAAAATAATAAACTTTTCTTCTCAGAAGGAAACACTTCCCAAAGGAACTCCCATATGGCTCTGCCAACAGGGATTAGGGAACAGAGTTTGACTGTAAGCCATCCCTTCATCTTTTGGGTTTTTTTTGGTTTTTTTTGTTTTGTTTTGTTTTGTTTTTGTTTTCAACATTTGCTTCCACAAGATTTTGAGTTCCAAATTTTCACCCCATCTCGCCCCTCCCCCCACCCAAGATGGCATTCATTCTAAATACCCCTTCCCCTAGTCTGCCTTCCCTTCTATCTCTCCCCCCCTTCTCTTATCCATTTCCCCTTCAATTTTCCTGTAAGGCAGGATGGATTTCTGTACCCCATTTCCTGTATTTCTTATTTCCCAGTTGCATGTGAAAACATTTTTTTTAAACATGTGTTTTTAAAACTTTGGATTCCAAATTTTCTCCCTTCCTCCCTCCCCACCCACCCTCATTGATAAGGCAAGCAACTAGATATAGGTTATATATGTGCAGTTATGCAAAACACTTCCATAGCAGACATGCTGTGAAAAACTAACACTATTTCCCTTAATCCTATTCCGCCCACCCATTTATTATATTCTTTCTTTTTATCCTGTCCCTCCTGAGAAGTATTTGCTTCTGATTACTCCCTTTCCCAATCTGCTGTCCTCTCTATCATTCCCCTACTCTCTTGTCCCCTTCCCCCCCTTTTTTGCTGTAGGGTAAGACAGATTTCCACATCCAATTGAGTGTGTATGTTATTCCCTCCGTAAGTCAAATCCTATGAGAATAAGATTCACTCATTCCCTCTTACCTTCCCCTGTTTCCCCTCCACTGTAAGAGCCTTTTTTTTTCTGTTTTTTTTTTTTGTGGCATAATTTACCCCATTCTACCTCTCCCTTTCTCCTTCTCCTAGTATATTCCTCTCTCGCCCCTTAATTTTATTCTCCAGATATGACCTCTTCATTTTCAACTCACCCTGTGCCCTCTATATATCTATCTATATCTATATACATATATATAATTTTTCCCCTCCAACTACCCTAATACTGACAAAGGTCTCATGAGTTACAAATAACATCTTTCCATGTAGGAATGTAAACAGTTCAACCTTAATAAGTCTTTTATGATTTTCTCTTTCCCATTGACCTCTTAATGCTCCACTCGAGTCTTGTATTTGAAAATCAAATTTCTATTCAGCTCTGGTCTTTTCATCAAGAATGCTTGAAAGTCCTCTATTTCACTGAATGACCATTTTTTCCCCTGAAGGATTATACTCAGTTTTGCTGGTAGGTGATTCTTGGTTGTAATCCTATCTCCTTTGTTCTCTGGAATATTATATTCCATGCCCTGCAGTCCCATAATGTAGAAGCAGTTAAATCTTGTGTTATCCTGATTGTGTTTCCACAGTGCTTGAATTGTTTCTTTCTGGCTGGTTGTAATATTTCCTCCTTGACCTGGGAACTCTGGAATGGCTACAATATTCCTAGGAGATTTCCTTTGGGGATCTCTTTCAGGAGGAGATCAATGGATTCTTTCAATTTCTATTTTGCCCTCTGCTTCTAAAATATCAGGACAGTTTTCCTTGATAATTTCTTAAAAGATGATGTCTAGGCTCTTTTTTTGATCATGGCTTTCAGATAGTCCAATAATTTTTAAATTCTTTCTCCTGGATCTATTTTCCAGGTCAGTTGTTTTTCCAATGAGATATTTCACAATTGTTTTCTAATTTTTCATTCTTTTGGATTTGTTTTACAGTGTCTTGATTTCTCATAAAGTCACTAGCTTCCAATTGCTCTATTCTAATTTTTAAGGAAGTATTTTCTTCAGTAATCTTTTGGACTTCCTTTTCCATTTGGTCAATTTTGCTTTTTAGGGCATTCTTCTCCTCACTGGCTTTTTGGACCTCTTTTGCCATTTGGGTTAGATTATTTTTTAAGGTGTTATTTTCTTCAGTATTTTTTTGGGTCTCCTTTAGCAAGCTGTTGACTTGTTTTTCATGATTTTCTTGCAAAACTCTCAGTTTTTCCTCTACTTCTCTTACTTGCTTCTCAAAATCCCTTTTGAGCTCTTCCAAGGCCTGGGACTGATTCATATTCTTCTTGGAGGTTTTGGATGTAGGAGCTTTGGCTTTGTTGTCTTCTTCTGGTTGTATGTTTTGATCTTCTTTGTCACCAAAGTAAGATAATATAGTCTGACTCTTTTTGTGCTGCTTACTTGTGATCCCAGCCAATTACTTGAGTTTTAAACTCTTTGTTAAGGTAAAAGTCTGCTTCCAATATGAAGAGTGTACTGTCCCAAGCTTTGGGGGGTTGTACAGCTGTTTTCAGAGATACTTCTAGGGACCTGTAAATTTTCATTTCTTCCAAGGTGGTATGATAAAGGGCGAGGTGTTTCCTCTTCACAGCCACAACAAGCTTCACCAAACCAGCATTCCTCCTAACCCCAGGACCGCCCCTCAGAACTGTGACCCCGATCCAAGCACCACTAAAGCAAGAGATTCCTGCCTCAGCACTGGCAAAGAGATCCTTGCAATCCCCCCTGATCAGCCACTAGATTCCCCCTCAGTCTGTGGGCCGAAAGCTCAGGAAACAGCCGCGGCCCAGGCTGCGCTCGAGACTTGCGACTGAGACCTAGCTCCTCTCTCACCGCAGTCACAGGCTTTTCCCACTGACCTTCCACATTGTCTTTGGCGTTCCTGGGTTGAGAAGTCTGGAAACCGCCACAGCTGCTGGCGATTCAGTTCTCTGAGGCCTGCTTCAGGGTCGCTGCGGCCTGTGGGCTCACGCCAGACTGCGCTCCTCTCTCTGCCCAATGCGATATACCTTTCTGATCAACCATCCAGCCTGTCTTTGCCTGGAAATTTGTTTCACTCTGTCTTTTTGTGGGTTCTGCTGCTTTAGAATTTGTTTAGAGGCATTTTTTTTAGGTATTTGGAGGGCTTTGGGAGAGAGCTCAAGACAGTCACTGCTTTCCCTCCTCCATCTTTGTTCCACCCGGGAAAACCATCCCTACATCTTTTGAAGAGGAACCAAACTGTCATAGGTGAAAACTCCTCCCATGCATCCCTTGAAAAACATCCTACTAAGTACCTAAGTAAGCAATCTATACCTTTCTCCAACACTGCCAGTTTGGAGGACATTCCAGATAATGATTCAGACATAAATATCTCCAGGGGTCCCTAAAACAGATAGCACCCCTCAATTTTGTCCCTTGGATCCCTAAAAAACCATACATATTTGAACTCATAATATTGGACAAGCAGTCTAGCTCAAAAGAAGCGGAACAAACTGGGACGAATCCCAAATATGTGTGGTTTTCCTTAAAAGGGATCAAACACTGGAGGTTGATTTGAATCAGTTTTTCAAAATCCTGGAAGACCTCCATGACTAAGTACTAAGAAAAGCTGATAAGCAAAGTCCCTAAAATTGTAAGCCCTTGTAGCTTCAGATATCTAACTAAACCTGAATGATCTACACAGTCAGAAACCTCTACTTAATACCACATGACTGCCTCTCCACTATGGGCTAAGCAACGCTTTCAAACATCCATGTGGATAGAGTGCTAAGGGAGTTACAGCTCCCAATGTGAAGCTTTTTTTTTAACCTTCAAGGCTTATAGGAAATAATCTGACTCTTGCACTTTCCCTCTCCCTTCCTCCCCTCATCCCCTCTATCCTTTCAACCTCCTCCTCATCCTTTTCATCTTCCTTCTCCTCCTCCCCTTCCTTCTCCTTTTCTTCCTCCTCCTTTTCTCTTTCTTTGCCTCTCCCTCCCTCACTTTCTCCTCTTTCTCTTTTCCTCTGTCTCTCTGGCTCCATCTTTCTCTGTTTGTCTGATTCTGTCTTTGCCTGTCTCTGTCTCATTCTGTTTACTTCTGTGTGTCAGTCTGACTCTGTCTGTCTGTCTCTCTCTCTCTCTTTCTCTCCTCCCCCAACAGTGCCTTCCAATTTTGAAAGGAACTATTTCTCTTTAAAAGTGTATATATAACCAATTAGAAATCAGTATTAATGTCCACTAGGATTTATATGCACAAGACTTAGATAAGATAGACAATTAAAGTTAAACCAGTTAGGGAAATAACCCCCCACTTCTTCCTTCCCTTGTCCCACAGACAGACACTTGCAAAATTTTTCAGAGAGCAGGGAAAAGGAACAGGAAGTATAAGAGTTTGTGACCAAAAATAGGAGAATTTACTTTTCCCTAGGTGAACAGAAAAGGATCAGGAAGGATGTATTAGATGAGCTAAGGTCTCTTGTCACCTCTGACCACAGAGCTCCTGCCTCTCTTGGATCACGTGTGGGTCATCAGGGTAGTTCATGTTCTGTCTTTAGCTCATAAACCTTTTTAAGGAGACCAGGAATCAACCATTGGCATTTGGTTGGTCTGGAGGATGACACATATAAAAACCCATCCTATGGGAGTTTGGTGTTCCTTGGGTCTTGAATGATTCCTACTGCCTTCTGTGATATCTTTTAATTCAGTATTGTTTCTGTGGTGAATGCAGAGGTAGGAGCAGAGTGTTTGTATAAGTAGCTGTATCCTCAGGCATTTGCTGTGGCTGTCTCAATCTCTGACTTGAACTTCATGAGTTGTTCTTCCCAGGCCTGTATGGTGGTATGATAGGCACAGATAAAGCTTGATACTGCTCAGGTGGGGCTCTGCCCAGGAGGAATCTAATTGTTTCCAATATTTTTTTGTTGAATGATGAATTTGGTAGCCAGTTTCTGGAGGGATTATGAGACTAGGAGATTACGAGAGAAAAAGGAGGCAGAGAGTGTAGACAGTTTTTTCCTAAGAATTCGGCTAGAAAGGAGTGTGATATAGGACAATTGCATGCAGGGATGAAAGAGTCTAGTCGAGGTATTTTTAAAATAAGAATAAGGGAGACTTGGACACGTTTGTAAGAATACTAGAAGGAACCAGTAGATAGGGAAATTATCAATTCCAGAGTTTATTTGGCCTACCATCCCCTTTCCAAAAAAAAGTACTCAGCTCTCCCATGGAAATCTACTTTCTTTAACCCTTTAATTTTTTTTAAATTTGCATCATTTAAAGATATGTAGGATATATTTTAAATGACACATCTTAAATTTAATAATTTATTGTAAATTTGTGGGTTTTTTCCTGCATTTAAAATTTGATGATGCAATGTTGCATCATATAACCATATAGTATCTTATTGCAAATAAGTCATTACACATATTCCTGCTGGTACATTCTGAACTTTATGACAGTGAGGTACACGTGTAACACACCTGACAACATTTGCTTATTAAGACCTGAAGGAGAACTTGACCACTGATTGGTTACAGCTTGTATTTTGTATGTTTGGAAAATAATGTAATCACTTCAACTTTAACTTGGTTGGTTGTTGTACTTCATGCTCTAAGAGGGTCAAAATGATATCACTATACTAGAGTCAAATTACAATGTGTTTGACTGTGTCTGATGAGACCAATACGAGCTCGCAATGTTCTACCACAGGTCTGGCACAAATATCCCGTGTGAACATTTGAGGTGGACTTTCTAAATTTGTGCACCTCATGTTTCTTCTGAGCTATTTCAATTCTGCTTTGCTTATGCAACACAGCACCGTCTCCAATGAGTGCACGCTATGCTGAGTGGTCCTGTGCCAGTGTCTCCCACGTCACACAATCAATTCCAAAGTTCTTAAGAGAGACCTTGAAAATGTCCTTGTATTGCTTCTTCTAACCACCACGTGAACGCTTGCCCTCTGTGAGTTCTCCATAAAATAGTCTTTTTGGCGAGTGTTCATTTAGCATTGGAACAATGTAGCCAGCCCATCAAAGTAGTGCTCTTTGAAGTAGAGTTTGAATTTTTGGCACTTTAGTTTGAGAAAGAACTTCAGTGTCTGGTATCTTATCCTGCCAGGTGATGTCCAGAATCTTTCTAAGACAATTCAAATGGAAATGATTCAGTTTCTTGGCTCTGGTATACTGTCCAGATTGCACAGGCATACAATGAGGTCAGCACAACAGCTCTGTAGACCTTTAGTTTGGTGGTCAGTCTAATACCTCTTCTCTCCCACCTTTTCCCTCAGAGCCTCCCAAACACTGAACTAGCTCTGGCAACGCATGGGTCAACCTCATTATCAATGTTTATATCCCTGGAAAGACCAAGGTAAGTGAACTTACCCACAACATTAAAAACTTTTCCATTTGCTGTAACCAATGGTTTCATGTATGGATAGTGTTGTGGTGGCTGATGGAGCACCTGTGTTTTCTTGGTGTTAATTGTTAGGCCAAAATTAGCAAAAGGAGCAGAGAATTGATCCATACTCTGTTGCATCTCAGCTTCAGAGGCTGTATTGAATGCACAGTCATCTGCAAAGAGAAAATCATGCACCAAAACTCTCTCCACTTTGGTCTTGGCTTGTAGCCATTTCAAGTTGAAGAATTTACCGTCTATGTGATAGCCGACCTTAATGCCGTTTGTCCTTACTGAAGGCATTTGACAACATGCCTGAAAACATGCAGCAGTAGCCTAACTTCACTCCATTGGTGACTTGGAAAGCATGAGAGCATTATCCAGAACCCAGACAAGCATGCCATCATGAAAATTGATGTACAATACTGATGAACTTCTCCAGGCAACCAAATTTTGACATAATTTTCCGTAAGCCATATGAGTGACAGTATCAAAGTCCTTGATCAGTTCTATAAACATTGTATACAGACCTCTGTTCTGCTCCTGGCATTTCTCCTGGACTTGTCACGCAGCAAACACCATAGGAACTGACTATTCCTTGGCCCTTTCTGAAGCTGAAGAATAAGTCTATTATGGTGGACTCTGGCAAGAATCTTCCTAGTAATGACTAAGAGAGTCCCATGTGATTGTCACAGGACAATCCATCTCCTTTACCTTTATAGAGATGGACAATAAAGGCATCCTTGAACTCCTAGGGAATAACCTGCTCTTGCCATATGACCGGGAAAATTTCAGTCAGCTTTTGCATGAGCAATGGACCCGTTACCTTGTTAATCCCAGCTGGAAAAGAATCACTACCAGGTGTTTTGCCACACAAAAGGAGCCTCACGGCATTCAAAAGCTCTTCCTCATTTGGAACTTTGCTAGGGAGGGATTGACTTCAACCTGAAGGAAACGGCCAGTGGCTTCAGCATTGATTGATGTTGGTCTGTTGAGAACATTATGGAAGTGTTTAGCGCATCTCTCTAGGATTGTGTCCTTATCATTAATTAATGTGGCTCCATCAGCACTGAGGAGTTGAGATGCACCATAGGTCTTTGGCCCATAAATAGCCTTCAGGGCATCATAAAAGTGCTTTGTATTGTTACCATCAGTATAAAACTGAATTTCATCTGCCTTCTTACTGAGCCAAGAATCCTGTATCTCTCTAAGCTTTGCTTGTACTTTACTTTTAATGGAATTAAATGGTGCCTTCTTAGAGATTGATGAACTATCCTGCTGGTAAACCCCGTGGAATTCTCATTTTTTATTTAGCAGTTTCTAAATTTCCCCATCATTTTCATCAAATCAGTTTTGATGTTTGTGAGTGTTCTGACCCAGATGAGCAAATGCAGTGCTGTACTCCAAATCACTGAAATCTGCCCACACCTTTATTGGTCCACTGTTGCCAACTGTGTGTTGGCTCAACTTTTCCTCCAAACTATAAACAAACAGTTTCCTCTGAGAGAAAAGTTCTAATCTGTTGACATTAATTCTTCTGGTAGTCATTTTGCCTTGGAGACACTATTTTTATTGAATGCAAATATTTATTTGGAAATTGATAAGTCTATGATCAGTACAGCACTAAGCACTACATATTGCCTTCATCACTTTCACATCCTGTCTGTCTCTTCTTCTTACAATCACAGTCTATTAAATGCTAATGTTTGCTGTGAGGGTGCATCCACAAAGTTTTATTGCATTTAGGTAAACAGAACACAGTGTTGGTGATGAGAAGGTCATGAGGTGCACAAGTCTTCAGTAGTAAGTGACCATTGCTGTTGCTGTTTCCAATTCCATTCCTCCCTAGGACTCCCTGCCAAGTCTGGTAGTCTGAGTATACTCATTAAAGTCATTAAAGCATGAGCATTAAAGTCACCAAAAATTATAAGCTTGTCCTTTTTTGGCACATTGATGATAAGGGTCACCAGGTCTTCATAAAATTTTTCTTTGACCTCATCAGGGCTTGTTATGGTGGGCGCATAGGCACTGATGATGATGGTGTGGTTTTCCTTCAAGTGGCAATTGATTGTCATGAGCCTATCTTTTACTCCTTGTGGTAGATACACAAGCTTGTTAACTAGATTAGTTTTGATTGCAAAACCTACACCAGCTTCATGACACTCCTTTTCACTGTAGCTACTCCAGAAAAATGTGTATCCAGCTCCAACTTCAGTAAGCTGGCCTTCCTTTGCCAACTTTGTTTCACTTAAGGATGCTATTTGGATGCAATATCTACTGAGTTTTCTTGCAACAAGAGCTGTTCGCCTTTCAGGTCTACTGGATTTTGTGTTGCCTATAAGTGTTTGCACATTGTACTGATGTATATGTTTGCACCATGGATCGATGGTGAGCAGAATTGACTTTTCAAAATTTTCTTACCTATTCTTCTTTCCTTTCACTTTGATTGTCCCCTTATTTTTATTCAATGCTTCCCAATTGCACTCAAGACAACAACTATACCTCCTCCTGATTGTTCCAGTGACCCTGAGAGAGCAGTATCAACCACTTTGGGAACCTCTAGTCAATTAGAAAACAGAGATAAATGTGAGAGCAATGTACTGGAGAAGACAGGAGGAGACATCATCAAGGGCACATATTAGTGGATTAACAAGGAGAAATGTCATTTAGATCTTGACATAAAGGAGATCATGCGGAATAACGTCAAGGGATTTTGATATATAAAGTATGCAAAGCCGAGGAGAGGAGAAAGTTCATGATATTTAGTCTTTATTTTCTCAGTAAAGTATGAGATAGTGAGTACTATTCCACTAAGTTTGAGAGAGTGGGTAGGGGGAGGAACTGGGGATTTCCAGGAGACTGGAACTGTTACCTCTATAAATATCTCTTTGTAGCAGATTAAAAGTATTGCACCATCCTCTAAAAGGGTTTCATAAATACTTTTAGAAGATAGCTGAGGAAGAAAGGAGAATGTCAGTGACCATGTACGTTACATACACAAATACAGAATAAAAGTTCAAAACCAAATTCACAGCTTGGACTTACACCTCAGTGTTTATCTTGGAATGATGAACAGAGCCAACAAGACAGATTAAAATCTTCCCAGATGTTCTCATATGTAATTTCTTCCCAAATCAATTGAAACTGCTCAAGGGTAATCAAGTGTACAACAGGACTTGATAAATTCCCTTGAGCTGAACCATTATTGTTTACAAAAGTTTGGCTTCTTGCCTTGTGCATTATGTATTAATATTAGACTTTAGTTCTTAAATTTATAAATCTGAATCATTCATAATGGAGTGTTGTGGCTGGGTTGTATTGTAAGTTTTCCTTTACAGACCACCTGTTTTCATCTCGTATTTAACTAGTAAGTTCAGTTCAGTTATAGTTGGAATGCCTAATGATCAGCAAATATCTCTTGAAATGATGGAAATTTTATTTTAAATAGTAAAAATATTTTTTATGATTTTTAAGGTTTTTTTTAAAATAAGACTTTAATAATTTTATGTAACTAGAATGGTATGTAATGTTACATAATAAGAATTGTATAATATTCAGATTATAGGAAATGATAACATGTATAAATGGTCAATGCCTTAAATATTCATTTCCATGGCAAATATACTGGTTTTATTCAGCTATAACAATATATGGAAATTTATTTTGGAACAATTCAAGTGAACAAACCCATCTGTTTGCTCCATTGCTATGTATAAATTGAATGGTGACTGGTATTAATTTTCATTTTGTTATAAATTATTGGAATTTTTTCAGATGGAGTTTGTAAATATGTGAATATAGTTAAAACATACAATTAAAACAACATAGATATTTGTAAGGGATTACTGTAGCCCCAAATCCTTGAAGTTGCTTTTCTCCTTTCCTTTTTCTTTCTCCCTTCTGTTTTTCCTCCTTCCATTCCAATAAAGTATTCAAAAGTAATGAATTGAACCCTGATGAGCCCACATACAAATAAGCATAAAGAGGAATGGGAGTCTCATCCTATGCCTTTAAAAATAGGCAGCTCCCTGTAAAATGATATTGGAGGGATATCACAGAAGTCAGTCCGCATCAAAAACACCTCTCACCTAAAGTGGCCCAAGACTCCCACTATAAGGAGTTAGGTTCCTAGGACAAAAAAAAAAAAAACAAAAACACAAAACCTGTAATCTTTCACTAGAGATTGTTGAAAATACCTTTTTCAACATTTGGTACTCAGAATTCCTATTTCTTTTTATGTTTGTTTTTAGGCACACAGCTAGTAGGTGTCAAGTGTTTGGTCTGAGGCCAGATTTGAACTCTGGTCCTCCTGACTCCAAGGCCGGTGCTCTATTCACTGCACCACCTAGCTGCCCCTAGAATTCCTATTTTTATATTTAGTTTTTCAGGGAAGACTGAGGAAACCTCTGCTCATAAGGAATGCTGTGCTGCAGAGATGTGGCTCTGGGTGAGAAGGAACCAGCACACACTAAGTGAGTACAAAAGCACTTGGGTAGGGACACTACTGGCTGTGGACGTTTACTGGAGGATAGAGATTTTGATTTCAGTTCCAGGCCAAAGGGGAGAATTGAAGGAGGATCTGAGGCCACAGACACCATTCTCCATTCTGCAGGGCTAGATTACAAAAAAATAATTTGCTACTAAAAAAAATGCACAGGCAAAAGAGAAAGAATCCAAGCATGGAGAGTTACTATGTGTTCCTTGTGAGCAGAGGTTCCCTCAATTTTCCCTGGCTCAGATGACCAATTCCCCTCACTGTCCCAGGGGTAACGATTCTTGTGTCTGGGGCTGAGGCAGCCTCCCAACCCAGATAACCCCAGGTCTTCAGCTTGTTGTATAAGCTGAAACCAGCAAAGTCATAAGAGACCAAGAAATAATACAACAAAATAAAAAGAATGAAATAGAAGAGAATGTAAAACATCTCATATTTTCTTATGTTATTTTTCTAGGCTTCTAGGCTTCTAGGAGCCAAGACTACAGAGTAAGAAATAAGTCACTCTCACCATCCCTTATTAACCTCTGAAAGCTCAGAAAATATCACCCCAAGAAAAACCCTGGAACAGCTGAACCAGCATAAAGATAGGGTGCAGCAGTCCTGAAGTCCAAGAAGCTTGAGAGATTAACAGGAAAGGCCCCTCTTGCCCTGGAGAAAGAGTAGCAGTGGAAAGCCCCACCTCAGCATACCAGGGGGAGATCCTGAACCCCAGGTGGGGGAGCAGGCAAACACCAACACCAGGACCCCAAGTGCCTCAGTATGGGCAGGTGAATCAGTGAAAATGGGCTCAGAAAACCACCACGTGATATAGCATTCTCCAACAGCCAACTTTCCTAGTGCCTCAGCAAAACTGTGAAGCGCAGCTCCGAGGGGGAAAGCCCTGGGTGGAGAGACATCCTGCAGCAGCAAAACACCCAACTGCAAGGAGCCAAAGAAAGTAAAAGGCCTGGGTGAGCAGGCAACCTCCAGGAGACAGACTACTCATCCCTACACCTAGAGCTCTAGTGTGCTGATTCCAGCCCAACACCGGGTAAGCTGCCAGAACCCAATAACCTCCAACTGCCAGCATCTGAGGCCCCAAAATACAAAGCCAGTGACCAGGCCCTGGGCTCCCAACACAAGAACCTTGGGTAAGTGCCCCCTGCTCCCCAACAGGAGAGCTCGATTTTTTTAAAGTCCAGGAAATAAACAAACACCATGAGTAAAAAGAAACATACCATAGATTCTTATTATGGGGACAGTGAAGATCAAGGCAGAAATCCAGAAGAGGACAACATTGTCAACAAATGCACATTTGAATCCTCAAAGGGGAATATGAACTGGTCTGAAGTCCAAAAAGTCTCTTAGAAGACCTCGAAAAGGATTTTAAAAGTCAAATAAGAGAGGTAGAAGAAAAATTGGGAAAAGAAATGAGAGGTATGCAGGAGAGAGTCAATAACTTGGAAAAAGAAGGATAAAAATTAACTGTGGAAAACAAGTCCTTAAAAATACAAGTGGCCAACTGCAAAAAAAAAAAGTACACTGAAGAAAACAAGTCTTTAAAAAATACAATTGGCCAAATGGAAAAAAAAAAAGTACACTTGGGGCAGCTAGGTGGTGCAGTGGATAGAGCTCTGGCCCTGGATTCAGGAGGACCTGAGTTCAAATCCAGCCTCAGACACATAACTCTTACTAGCTGTGTGACCCTGGGCAAGTCACTTAAACCCATTGCCTAGCCCCCCTCCCAAAAAAAATACACTGAAGAAAACAACTCCTTAAAACGCAGAATTGTTATTACACCATGTTAAAGGAGTATACATAAAGGGGGTGGATATAAGTTGACTTTGATGTAATGATAAAAAAAATTTAATCAAGTGGGTTAAATGGATCCAAGTAAGTGGATTATTCTGAGCTAAGAAAGTGTACTGAGAAAGGAGGAGGCAGACAAGGGTAAATTACATTACAGGAAAAGACACAAAAACCTATTAGAGCAGAGGTAAAGAAGGGAGGGGGATGAGCATTGTTTGAACCTTACTCTCATCAGATTTGGCTCGAGAAGAGAATAACACAATCAGTTAGGTATAGATATCTAACGTGCACTATAGGTAGTAGGAGGGGAAAGGGGAAAGAAAAGGGAGGGGGGATAGAAGGGAGGGAAGAAGCAGTAAGGGTAAAGGGGAAGAAAAGGGAAAGGGATAATAGAAGGGAGGTGGGAAGGAAGCACTGGTCAAAAGCAAAACACTAGTGGGGGGGCAGGAGAAAGGAGAAAGGTGAAAGAAAAGCATAAACAGGGGGAAAAAGGATGGAGAAAAAGACACAGATAGTAATCATAACTGTAAATGTGAATGGGATGAACTCTCCCATAAAACAGAAGTGTATAGCAAATTGGATTAAAAACCATAATCCTACAATATGTTGTTTACAGGAAACATATTTCAAAAAGAGTGACACACACAGGGTAAAGGTAAAAGGCTGGAGCAAAATATGTTATGCTTCAGGTGAAGTAAAGAAAGCAGGGGTAGCAATCCTGATCTCAGACAAAGCAAAAGCAAAAATAAATCTCATCCAAAGAGATAAGGAAGGAAACTACATCCTGCTGAAAGGCACCATAGACAATGAAGTAATATCATTACTAAACATATATGCACCAAATGATATAGCATCCAAATGCTTAGAGGAGAAGTTCAGGGAGTTACAGGAAGGAATAGACAGCAAAACTATACTAGTGGGGGACCTCAACCTCCCCCTCTCCAAACTAGATAAATCTAACCACAAAATAAACAAGAAGAAGTTAAGAGGTGAGTAGAACATTAGAAAAGTTAGGTATGGTAGACCTGTGGAGAAAACTGAATGGGGATAGAAAGGAATATACTTTTTGCTCAGTGGTACATGGCACATACACAAAAATTGACCATGTACTAGGGCATAAAAACCTCACAATCCAATGCAAAAAGGCAGAAATATTAAATGCATCCTTTTCAGGTCATGATGCAATAAAAAATATATGTAATAAAGGGCCATGGAAAGATAGACTAAAAAATAATTGGAAACTAAATAATCTAATCCTAAAAAATGATTGGGTCAAAGAACAAATCATAGAAACAATCAATAATTTCATTCAAGAGAATGACAATAATGATAATGATAATAATACCAAAACTTATGGGATGCAGCAAAAGTAGTTCTTAGGGGAAGTTTTATATCTCTAAATCCTTACATAAATAAAATAGAAAAAGAGGAGATCAATGAATTGAACATACAACTAAACAAACTAGAAAAAGAACACATTAAAAATCCTCAATTAAACACCAAATTAGAAATATTGAAATCCAAAGGAAAAATTAATAAAATTGAAATTAAGAGAACTATTGAACTAATAAATAAAACTAAGAGCTGGTTTTATGAAAAAAAACAATAAAATAGATAAACCTTTGGCTAATCTAATTTAAAAAAAGAAAGAAGAAAACCAAATTACTAGTATCAAGAATGAAAAGGGTGAAACTACCACCAAGGAAGAGGAAATTAAAACAACAATTAGGAATTATTTTGCCCAACTATATGCCAACAAATTTGACAATCTCAGTGAAATGCATATATATTTACAAGAATATAAATTGCCCAGATTAACAGAAAAGGAAGTAAAGTACTTAAATAACCCCATCTCAGAAAAAGAAATTGAACAAGCCATCGATGAACTCCGTAGGAAAAATCTCCAGGGCCAGATGGATTTACATGTGAATTCTATCAAACATTTAAAGAACAACTAATTCCAATACTGTATAAACTATTTGGTAAAATAGGTAAAGAAGGAATCTTACCAAATTCTTTTTATGATACAAATATGGTGATGATACCTAAACCAGGAAGGGTCAAAAAAGAGAAAGAAAATTATAGACCAATTTCTCTAATGAATATAGATGCAAAAATTTTAAACAAAATATTAGCAAATAGATTACAGCAACTTATCAGAAGAATAATACACTATAACCAGGTAGGATTTATATCAGGAATGCAGGGCTGTTTCAATATAAGGAAAACTATAAGCATAATCCATCATATCAACACCAAAACTAACAGAAACCACATGATCATCTCAATAGATGCAGAAAAGCTTTAGACAAAATACAACACCCATTCCTATTAAAAACACTAGAGAGCATAGGTATAAATGGAGTCTTCCTTAAAATAATAAATAGCATCTATCTAAAACTTTCAGCAAGCATAATATGTAATGGGGACAAACTAGAAGCATTACCAATAAGATCGGGGGTGAAACAAGGATGTTCATTATCACCACTGTTATTCAACATCGTACTGGAAAGGTTAGCTTTAGCAATAAGAGAAGAAAAAGACATTGAAGGCATTAGAATAGGCAAAGAAGAAACAAAGCTATCACTCTTTGCAGATGACATGATGTTATACTTAGAGAATCAAGTAAAAAACTACTTGAAGTAATAAACAACTTTAGCAAAGTTGCAGGCTATAAAATAAACCCACATAAATCATTGGCATTTCTATATATTACCAACAAGGCCCAATAGCAAGAGATAGAAAGAGAAATTCCATTTAAACTTACTGTGAACATTATAAAATACTTAGGAGTCTACCTGCCAAAGCAAACCCAGGAACTCTATGAACACAATTAGAAAACACTTTTCAAGCAAATAAAATCAGATCTAAATAATTGGAAAAACATCAGTTGCTTATGGGTAGGATGAGCTAATATAATAAAAATGACAATTCTACCTAAGCTAATTTACTTATTCAGTGCCATACCAATCAAATTACCAAAAAATTATTTTATAGAGTTAGAAAAAATAATAACAAAATTCATTTGGAAGAACAAAAGGTCCAGAATATCAAGAGAACTAATGAAAAGAAATGCAGGGGAAGGTGGTCTAGCCATTCCAGATCTTAAATTGTATTATAAAGCAGCAATCATCAAAACTGCTCGGTACTGGCTAAGAAATAGAGTGGTGGATCAGTGGAATAGGTTAAGTATGCAAGACACAGTAGTCAATGACTATAGTAATATACTATTTGATTAACCCAAAGACCCCAGCTTCTGGGATAAGAACCCACTCTTTGAAAAAAACTGCTGGGAAAACTGGAAAAGAGTATGGCAGAAACTAGGCATAGACCAAAATCTCACACCCTATACCAAAATAAAGTCAAAATGGGTACATGATTTAGATATAAAGGCTGATACTATAAGCAAACTGAGAGAGCAAGGAATAGTTTACCTATCAGATCTATGGAGAACAGAAGAATTCATGACCAAACAGGAGATAGAGAACATTATGAAAAGCAAAATAGATAATTTTGATTACATTAAGTTGAAAAGTTTTTGCACAAACAAAGCCAATGCAACTAAGATTAGAAAGAAGGTAGAAAATTGGGAAAGAATTTTTACAACCAGTCTCTCTGATAAGGGCCTCTTTTCTAAAATATATAGAGAATTAAGTCAAATTTATAAGAACACAAGCCATTCCCCAATTGATAAGTGGTCAAAGGATATGATGAAGAAATTAAAGCCATCTATAGTCATATGAAAAGTGCTCTAAATCACTATTGATTAGAGAAATGCAAATCAAAACAACTCTGAGGTGCCACATCACACCTATCAAAATGGCCAACATGACGAAACAGGAAAATGATAAATGTTGGAGAAGATATGGGAAAATTGGAACAGTAATGTATTGTTGGTGGAGTTGTGAAATGATTCAACTGTTTTGGAGAGCAATTTGGAACTATGCCCAAAGGGCTATAAAAATGTGCACACCCTTTGACCGAGCAATAGCACTTCTAGGGCTATATCCCAAAGAGATCACACAAATGGGAAAAAGACTACATGTACAAAAAAATATTCATAGCAGCTCTTTTTGTGGTAGCAAAGAATTGGAAATTGAGAGCATGCCCATCAATTGGGGAATGGCTGAGCAAGTTGTGGTATATGAATGTGATGGAATGCTATTGTGCTATAAGAAATGATGAACAGTCTGGCTTCAGAAAAACCTGGGAAGACTTGTATGGTCTGATGCTGAGTGAAGTGAGCAGAACCAAGAGAACGTTGTACGCAATAACAGCCATGTTGTGTGATGACTAATATTGATAAACTTAACCCTTCCTGGCAATACAAGGATCTAAGACATCTCCAGAGGCCTTGAGATGGAAAATGCTATCCACACCCAAAAAAAGAACTATGGAAGCCAAAATGTTATTTTTTTCTCTTCTGTTGAGTTTTGTTTCTTCTTTCTGATGGTTCCTCCTATTGGTTTTAATTTCTACTTACAGCATCACTAATATGAAAATATGTTCAATATGAATGTAAATGTATAGCCTATATCAGATTGTGTGCCATCTTGGGGGAGGAAGTTGGAGGAAAATTTTAAACTCAAAAGCATATGGAAGTGATTATTGATAAATCAAAATAAATTAATAAAAAAAAGCAGAATTGGCCAAATGGAAAAGGAGGCACAAAAACTCACTGAGGAGAACTCCTTAAAAAGTAAAATGGGTCAAATAGAGAAGAAGGTACAAAATCTAATAGAGGAAAACGATTCATTTTTCTGCAACTGATCTGAAGAACAGATCAAGAAAAGGAAACATAAGAATAATTGGACTACCTGAAAGGCACGGTTAAAAAAAAAGAATCTTGATACAACATAAGAAATAATTAAAGAAAATTGTCCTGAAGCATGAGAACAAGAGAGAAAAGTAGAAATAAAAAAAAGTTCACCAATCACCACCTGAAAGAAGTCATGTGAGGAAAATCCACAGGAATATCATAGTCAAATTCTGAAACTCCCAGCTCAAGGATAAAATATTACAAGCAACAAGAAAAAAAACAATGTAATTATGGCAGTGCTACAGTTGGAATTACACAAAACCTAAGAGTGGCGACACTAAAAGACCACAGGTTTTGAAAGAGTAGAAGAACTGTTGAAGAGTAGAAGAACTGGCATTCTGGCCAAAAAATATCATATCTAGCAAAGCTAAGCATAATTCTGAATAAAAAAAAGAATTTAACAATTTGTCAGGATTTTGTTAAAAAAAAAAAAACACCTGAATTTAATAGAAGATTTGACATACAAGAGCCAAGAGAAATAAAAGGTACAGACAAGGGACTCAATAAGGACAGAATGTTAACCTTTTTTATGAGGAAATGTGAAACATATGTCTAAGATTGTTATCAGTAATTGGGTAGTTCAAAAGAAAGATTGGGGTAGACCTGAGTATGGTATGATTTTAAAAAGTAAAACCGTTTAGGAATAGCTAAAAAGAATAATTATTTTACACAAATGAGGTGCAAGAGGAAGAACCAACACAGGGGAATTAGAGGGGGGAGAAGAGCTGGAAACCTACTTCCTTTGGAAATGGGTTCAAGAGGGAACAATACATATATATTCAGAAGAGTATAAAAGTATTCTAAATCCAGAAAGAAATAAAATGCTAAGGGGATAGGGAAAGGGGAGAGCATAAGGGAGGGATCTTTAGAGGGAAGGGTGAGGGAATAGGTTAAGGAGGATATAAAAGCATTTTTAGATTAATGGGAATGGGAAGATAAGGAAGGGATCCTGGGAGGGAGGTAGATTAAGTAATAGGAGGGCAAGGTAGTGGGTAGAAGTAAAGTAGAGGAGTCAGGAGGGCTAGGAAATAAGAGATATGCACAAACAAAATATAGATCAGAAGAAGAATTTGTTAGAGGAAAAGGAGCAGAAGTGGTAATCATGATCTCAGACAACGTTAAGGCTGAAATAGATCTAGTCAAAAGAGAAAAAGAGAGAAACTACACTATGTGTCGGCCATATTCATCAATACTGTTTTGGAATATTTAAAAGAACTAGAAAGTATAAGTTTTGAATATTACTGTGGTGTAGGAAAAGACAAGTTGGTACATTTGGAAAAATATGGAAGGACTTAGACTTGTAAAGGAAGAAGTTATCCATTCTGAGAGAAACAGAGGACAAATACATATAGTATGGTCTTACATAGATGCGTATGAATGTATGTGTATATAGATATGATATAATTATAAATATCTAATTATATGTATGTGTAAGTAAGTGTATATATGTATGTATGGGTGTATGTATAAATATATATGTATATTTTGTGTGTATATGTCTACCTATGTATGTATATGTATATGTGTATATATATGTGTGTATATACACATGTATATATGCATATATATGTGTATCTATATTTATCTATATCTATATATATTTGCACTTAATTGTAGCCTTCAAGGGGGTGGGGAGGGGGAGAGGAAGGGGGAAAAAAAGAACAAAGTGAAAAGTGTACAGCAGAGAACAAAAGAAAACTTACAAGCCAGCAAAAAAAAGATGGACAGCTCTCAACACAATATGTAGTCTTAATTATATAGGCTTTCTTGAAATGGAAATTTATTGCTGTATATTTTGAATCCCCTCTTACATTCTGCTGTGCCCAAAGCAATTTTTTTTCTTTTCTTATTTTGTATTATTTTGGTTTTGGTATTTAAGTTTGTTTCTTTTATCTTTTCTTATTTTGTATTCAAATTTACAATAAAAATTTACAAAAAAAAAAAGAGGAATCAAGAGACCATTTAGATTAAACATCAACTGACAAAGAATTCCTTCTATAGCATCTCCAAGTGATTATCCAACTTCCTCCATGAAGACTTCCTCCATGCACCTGTCTAACCATTCTTCCCCAGTGTCTCTCTCTTTACTCCTCTCTCTTTCTGTCCACTCTATTCCCACCCTCTGGCCAATTTCTTTACATGTCTGTCTATTCATCTAACATTGAAGCTAGGCTGTCCTACACATTATCTTTAACCCCAAATGACCTTTGTCTCTTTTTCACATTCATACATAACATCATAATCCTGATCTCCACTAGCCCTTTCTGATTCCCCTGGGTATGGACAGATAAATAATGTAAATAAGTGACAAATAAGTGACTTGTTGGATTTGAATAATCCCACCTAAATGCTTAAAGTGTAGAAATTAGGGAAATAATTGAGATGCTCTTAGAGAAGTAGAGAATATTCCTTTGGGTGGAAAACATCTCTGGTATCTTGGTAGAAGCGACATTAGGCCCTAGACTTTGTTAGGGACTCTCATGAAATGGGAGATTCTCCTTCTAAGCAAAATTCTGTCTTTAGAATATGGTAGTAGCAGCACCAAGAGGAATAGTCGCCTCAGAAAGAATTCCTAGGCTGACATATATCACTGGAACTACTAGAACTAGCTTATAGTTAAAGATTAGCCCCTGCCAGAGAAGGAAAAAGGGAAATGATGATGTTCTCCCCACTCCCATTAACATCATAGATTTCTCCTAAAGGAAGTTGTACAGTAGAGATAGAGATCAACACTATAAAATTGCTAGTATTTTACTGTGCATCAGAGAGTAGTATCATAACAAGCACAAGGTACAGTTTTATTTCACAGTACTGACATATGAGAGCAAAAGCATGCCATTTTTCCTCAGATGGGGGGAGGAGATGTGGGGAGCACTTTATACCGCACAGTGACTGCTCTTTCTTTTCGCTGGCCTATGATGTCACATGGTATTCTTACCTTGGGCTACCAGAGTCCTATAGCCCCTCTCCACTCTCCTCAACGATGACGGCAGTATTTTTTGTAGGATGGATTGCCCCCATACAGGAACCACCATACCCATAGCCACTTCTTTCCTTATACTAGTCCAACCAAATTTGTTCCAGGCACAAACATTTTTAATTATGTCTTTGGTAGACAGTAACACCTGGCACTATCAGCCTAAAGTATTGAGGAGAGAGAAAGAGACAGACTGAGACAGAGAAACAAAAAGACAGAAACACAGAGACAGAGATATAGAGTCAGATAGATAGAATCAGATAAGCAAGCAGACAGTTAAAGATACAAATGAAAGAGATAGTGAAGAAATGATTTACAGAAGGACTCAGCTAAAGGGACCTTTATATTGGAGACAATAAAGGACTGAGAATTTATGCCATAGGATCTTTGGGACAAACAGTGACAAATACTTAAGAAGTAATGTGAAAGGCATCATCTAGGAAGTGTATGACTGGAAAGGCAGAGTGAGTGCTTCACTCATATCCATAGACATTAAAGATCACAGAGAAAGGTAGGTAGTGCTCTGGGCAAATCCTCTTCATAGGGTTTATAGACAAGCCTAGTCAATAGCACAAGATTAGAAGGTATAGATAAATTATGATCTGTACCAATTTAGAAAAATACAGAATGGATGAGATTCTATATATTCTGGGCCAGGCCTAACTCAGGTTAGTCTGGTAGTTCAGGTTAAGGACTACAATGAAATGAAACCAAAAGAAATAATTCTATTTTATAATGGAATGGAAAGGATATTGTCCATGGATAAAGCACCGATGTATTTGGGCACATCAGTGCCAATGGGAACATGTTGAGTAGCCTTCATTCTTTTTGGGCTGAGCTTTGATGATCGAGAAGCTATATCAACAGCTCAATAAAGCATCTAAGATGGTTTATCACTTTTGAGTGAAAAGTTATCCTTGTCTTTGTGGTTGTTCCTACCATGATGTATCTACAGAAATAGCAAAGTGTAGATATGATATTGTGGAAAGTAACCTGAACTAGATGGCAGGAGGCTTGGATCCTGTTCTTAGCTTAGCTTAATGTTATTGATGCTCAGGTTCCTCACTTATAAAATGAAGACTTTGAACTAGATATGCCTCTAGGGTGCTTTTCAACTTGGGATGGGACCAAGCTGAGGATCTGTTTTTCTACAAATAAATAGGTGGTAGGATAACTCCTAATGCTAATGTAAAAACTCATCCACAATCTTTGTTTATCTTGGCTTATGTGATAGATAAAAAGTATAAAAAATACATTAAGAAAATACTATAAAATTTTTCAAAAGAATATTTTGATTCAGATGAAGAAATTAAAGCTTTCTATAGTCATATGAAAAAATGCCCTAAATCTCTATTGATTAGAGAAATGCAAATCAAAATGACTCTGAGGTACCATATCACACCTATCAGATTGGCTAATGTGACAAAGCAGGAAAATGATAAATTTTGGAGAAGGTATGGGAAAATTGGAACACTAATGTATTGTTGGTGGAATTGTGAACTGATCCAACCATTTTAAAGAACAATTTGGAACTGTGCCCAAAGGTCTATAAAAATGTGCATACCCTTTGACCCAGCAATAGCACTTCTAGTGCTGTATCCCAAAGATATCATACAAATGGGAAAACACCCACATGGACCAACATATTTATAGCAGCTCTTTCTGTGGTAGTAAAGAATTGAAAATTGAGGTGATACTCATTAACTGGGGAATGGCTGAACAAGTTGTGGCGTATGAATGTAATGGAATACTATTATGCTGTGAGAAATGATGAGCAAGCAGACTTCAGAAAAACCTGGAAATTCTTGTATGGACTGATGCTAAGTGAAGGTAGCAGAACCAGGAGAACATTGTACAGAGTAACTGCCATATTGTGCGATGGCTAACTTTGATAGATTTAGCTCTTCTCAGCAATGCAAGGATCTAAGACATTTGCAAAAGCCTCATAATGGAAAATGCTATCCACATCCAGAGAAAGAGCTGTGGAGTCTGAATGCATATGGAAGCATACTGTTTGCCTTCCTTTTCTTTTGTTGTTTTGTTTTGTTTCTTCTTTCTCATAGTTATAATTCCTCTTTACATCATGACTAATGTGAAAATATGCTTAATATGAATGTATAAGTAAAGCCTGTATCAGACTGCATGCAGTCTTGGAGAGGGGACAGTACAGGAAGGAGGGAAAATTTAAAACTCAAAATCTTATGGAATTGAATGTTGAAAAATAAAAGTAAATTATTAAAATAAATAAAAATAAAAAGTAGTGTGATATGGTCAAACCTACAATTTAAGAAAATTACTTGGGCATCTGTGTGTAGTTTTTATAGGAGTAGGGAGACACTTGAGGCAGGGGAGTCAATTAGGATACTATTACAAAAATCCAAGCAAGAGAAATAAAAGCCTGATAAGATGCGGCTAGAGAAAATGGGCATATATGAAAGATATTGTGGATAACTGATTACATTAAATTAAAAAGATTTTGCACAAACAAAACAATGCAACCAAAATTAGGAAGAAAGCAGAAAGATGGGAAACAATTTTTGCAACCAGTAATTCTGATAAAGGCCTCATTTGTCAAATATATAGAGAACTGAGTCAAATTTATAAGAATAGAAGTCATTCCCCAACTGATAAATGGTCAAATGATATGAAAAGGCAGTTTTCATTTTTTAAACTAATTTATTTATTTTTAGTTTTCAACATTCACTTCCACAAGATTTTGAGTTCCAAATTTTCTCCCCATCTCATCCCTCCTCCCATCCCAAAATGGCATGCATTCTGAATACCCCTCCCCCTAATCTGCCCTCCCTTCTATCTCTGCACCCCTTCTGTTATCCCCTTCCCTTCAATTTTCCTGTAGGGCAGGATAGATTTCTATATCCCATTGCCCATGTATCTTATTTCCCAGTTGCATGTGAAAACAATATTTTCTTAACATTTATTTTTAAAACTTTGGGTTCCAAATTTTGTCCCTTCCTCCCTCCCCACCCACCCTTCTTGAGAAGGCAAGCAACTTGAAATAGGTTATATATGTATAATCATGCAAAACACTTCCATAGTAGTCATGTTGTGAAAAACTAAGCGTATTTCCCTTAATCCTATCCTGCCCCATATTTATTCTAGTCTCTCTTACGACTCTGGCCCTCCTTAGAAGTTTTTGCTTCTGATTACCCCCTCCCTCAATCTGCCCTCCCCTCTATCATCCTCCTGCTCTCTTGTCCCCTTCCCTCCCTATTTTCCTATAGAGTAAGATAGATTTCCATACCCAATTGAGTGTTTATGTTATTCCCTCCTTAAGCCAAATCCAATGAGAATAAAATTCACTCATTCCTTCTCATCTTCCCCCACTTTCCCTCCACTGTAAAAGCCTTTTCTTGTCTGTTTTATGTGAGATAATTTACCCCATTCTACCTTTCCCTTTCTCCTTCTCCCAGTATAATCCTCTCTCACACCTTAATTTTATTCTCCAGATACCACCCCTTCATCTTCAACTCGCCCTATTCCCTCTATTTATCTATCTATCTATATACATACATATAATTTTTCCCCTCCAACTACCCTAATACTGACAAAGGTCTCATGAGTTACAAATGTCATCTTTCCATGCAGTAAACAGTTCAACCTTAATAAGTCTCTTATGATTTCTCTTTCCTATTCACCTCTTCATGTTTCACTTGAATCTTGTGTTTGAAAGTCAGATTTTCTGTTCAGCTCTGATCTTTTCATCAAGAATGCTTGAAAGTCCTCTATTTCACTGAATATCCATTTTTTTTTCCCCTGAAGGATTATACTCAGTTTTGCTGGGTAGGTGATTCTTGGCTGTAATCCTATCTCCTTTGCCCTCTGGAATATTATATTCCATGCTCTCTGGTCCCTCAACGCAGAAGCTGCTAAATCTTGTGTTATTCTGATTGTGTTTCCACAATACTTGAATTGTTTCTTTCTGGCTGCTTGCAATATTTTCTCCTTGACCTAAGAACTCTGGAATTTGGCTACAATATTCCTTGGAGTTTTCCTTTGGGGATCTCTTTCAGGAGGAAATTGATGGATTCTTTCCCTTTCTATTTCGCCCTCTGGTTCTAAAATATCAGCGCAGTTTTCCTTGATAATTTCTTGAGAGATGATGTCTAGGCTCTTTTTTTGATCATGGCTTTCAGATAGTCCAATAATTTTTAAATTCTCTCTCCTGGATCCTATTTTCCAGGTCAGTTGTTTTTTCCAATGAGATATTTCACATTGTTTTCTAATTTTTCATTCTTTTGGATTTGTTTTACAGTGTCTTGATTTCTCATAAAGTCACTAGCTTCTAATTATTCCATTCTAATTTTTAAGGAAGTATTTTCTTCAGTAAGCTTTTGGATTTCCTTTTCCATTTGGCCAATTTTGCTTTTTAGGTCATTCTTCTCCTCATTGCTTTTTGGACCTGTTTTGCCATTTGGGTTAGGCTATTTTTTAAGGTGTTATTTTCTTCAGTGTTTTTTGGGTCTCCTTTAGCAAGTTGTTGACCAGTTTTTCATGATTTTCTTTCATCACTCTCATTTATCTTCCCAGTTTTTCCTCTACTTCTCTTACTTGCTTCTTAAAATCCTTTTTGAGCTCTTCCATGGCCTGGGACTGATTCATATTTTTCTTGGAGTCTTTGGATGTAGGAGCTTTGACTTTGTTGTCTTCTTCTGATTGTATGTTTTGATCTTTTTTGTTACCAAAGGAAGATTCTATGTTCTGACTTTTTTTGGACTTTTGTTTGCTCATGATCCCAGACAATTACTTGAGTTATAAACTCTTTGTTAAGGTAAGGGTCTGCTTCCAATGTGGAGAACGTACTGTCCCAAGCTTTGGGGGTTTTGTGCAGCTGTTTTCAGAGATGCTTCTAGGGACCTGTAAATGTTCAGTTCTCCCAAGGTGATATGATCAAGGGTGAGGTGTTTACTTCTTTCCTGGTCTTTGCTATGAATGACCACAAGCACTCTTTTCTGCCTTGGAACTGTGAGGAGGATTCCTTCTCCACCGACACTACAAGTTCCACCATGCTAGCACTCCTCCTCGCCCCAGGATCGCCACCCAGAACTGTGACCTAGATTCAGGCACAGGCAAAGCAAGAGAATCCTGCCTCAGCATCAGCAAAAGATCCCTGCAATCCCCCTCTGATCAGCCACTCAATTCTCCCTCAGTCTGTGGGTCAGAAGTTCTGGAAGCAGTAGATGCCTTGGGGCTACAGCCAGGCCTGGGACTGGGACTGCGCTTCTCTCTCACCACAGTCACAGACTTTTCCTATTGACCTTCTAAGTTGTCTTTGGTGTTTGTGGGTTAAGAAGTCTGGAAACCACCACAGCTACCTGTGATTCAGTCCTCTGAGGCCGGCTCCAGGTTCGCCAAGGCCTGTTTTGCCTGCATGCCCACCCCGAACTGCATTCCTCTCCCAGTCAGGCATGATAGACCTTTCTAATCACCCATCCAGGTTGTCTTCTGCTGGAAATTTGTTTCACCCTGTCTTTTTGGGGTTCTGCTCCTTTAGAATTTGTTTAGAGACATTTTTTACACATATTTGGAGGGCTTTGGGGGGAAAACTCAAGCAAGTCACTGCTTTTACTCTGCCATCTTAGCTCTGCCCAAAAGGCAGTTTTCAAATAAAGAAATTAAAGCTATCTATAATAATATAAAAAAAGTTCTAAATCACAATTTATTAGAGAAATACAAATTGAAACAACTCTAAGGTACCACCTGACACCTAGTAGATTGACTAAAATGACAGAAAAAAAATAATAAATGTTGAAGAAGATGTGGAAAAATTGGAACACTAATGCACTCTTGGTGGAGTTGTGAACTTATCCAACCATTCTGGAGAACAATTTTGAACTATGCCCAAAGGGCAATAAAACTTTTGATCCAGCAATACCACTGCTAGGTCTTATATTCTAAAGAGATCATAAACAAAGGGAACAGAACCACACATACAAAGATATTTATAAGACTCTTTTACAAAGAATTGGAAATTGAGGGGATACCCATCATCTGGGGAAAGTTGTGGTAAATGAATGTAATGGAATAAGAAATGCTATAAGAAATGATGAGCAGCAGATTTCAGAAAAACTCGGAAAAACTTACATGAACTGATGCTGAGTGGAGTGAGCAGAACCAGGAGCATAATGTATGCTGTAACAGCAACATTGTGCAGTGATCAACTATGATAGACTTAGCTCTTCTCAGCAGTACAATGACAATTTCATAACACTTACGATGGAAAATGCTATTCATATTCAGAGAAAGAATTATGGAGTCTTAATGTAGATCAAAGCATTTTATTTTCAATTTTTTTGTTTTTTTTTCTCGTGTTTTTTTATTTGTTCTTATTCTTCTTTCATAACATGACTAATATGGAAATATGTTTAACATCATTGTGCATATAATGTATGTATAATCTATATCAGATTGCTTGCTGCCTTGGGGAGAGGGCAGTGGTAGCAAGGCAGGAGAAAAATTTGACAGGAGTCAAAATCTTATAAAAATGAAAGTTGAGAACTATCTTTATATGTAATTGGAACAATAAAATACCATAAAGTGGAAAAAAGACTATTTTAAATAGAGAACAACTAGTTATTTCTTACTTGTAGCAATAATTCAATAAATCTATACCCTATATTACTGTAGGGTCATAGTTTCATTCTAGATTTCTTTGTTCTATTCCATGTCTGAAAATACTAATGCTAATAACATCTAGCATATATAGTCCTTTAAGGTTTACAAGGTACTTTACAAGTGTCCACTCATTCAATCTTTACTGTAACCCTAGAAAACATATTCTATGATTATCCTCATTATACAGATGAGGAAATTGAGATTCAGAGAGATTAAATGACTTGCCTGGTGTCACACAGCTAGTTATTAGTGTGAGGAAAGATTCAAACTCAGTTTTTCCTGACTTCTTAAGTCCTTATCCACTGTGATACCTGCCCAATTAATTCTCTGACGGTAAATCTCAGTTCCAATTAAATAGTGTTCTTTTAAATTTGAAAAAGCAAATGAATGTAAAGCAGTGTGTTGTAGTAGATTTGGAGTCAAGAAATAGAGAGTCGAATCCTGTCTCAGAAATCTGTGAGTGTGTGATCATAGCCCAATCATACAACCTCTCTGGAACTGTTTCTTCATATAAAATTGGGATAGTAATGGTTCTTGCATTATATACCTCCCAGGATTACTGTAGGGAAAGAGCTTAATAAATCTTAAAGTTTACATAGGAATTATAACTATCAGCCCTTTCTATTTCCTATACAAAGTTTATCTTGGAAGTACTTACACATTTTTTAAGGTACATATTTCTATAGTGAAGCCTCTAGAGATTCTCTTGAATAATTATAAGGCTTCTGAAGCAAAATTAAACAAAGTCCTTTAATAAATGTAGGTATATATTTTAATTGAATTTCTCTGGCAGGGTGATTAAACAGGGGCACTTACAAGAGAGCACATCCACATTTTCTTTCTGGATACAGATACCATAAGCTGTTGCATCAAGTGGAAAAATGAGCTGTGCATTAATGCTTCAGAGGTAATATCCTTTTGGTAAAAGTTTAAATTATCACCATCTCATGTAGCAACTTTTCTGGGGTTTTTTTAGATATTATATGTTTATTGAAATGAGAAAAGTAATACAGAAAAGTGTTAGAAATATAAAAGCCCCAGTGTAATAAGTATTCACATGTCCATTTACCCACAGGTGAGAACTTGTCCGAGAACAATCTCCCCTTTCCTACGGGAAAGCAAACAAGGAAGAAGGTCTTATATTTGGAGCTAAAGCTTCTTCTGGCTGTGCAGGGTATTAACACAAATAGCTATTAAGTTGCAGATTCACTCTACACCCTGCCGAGCACAGGCAGTCTTATGTGTTAACAGATTTGTAGGTTGAAAATGGAGAAGGAAAAACCTGGCCATAACCCAACAGTTTCTTAAAAATTACATATTTAAGTTATTCTTTATAGAATGGCAATTTAACACAGTATATTCTAAACCCCATGCCAAAGGTGATAGGACACTGAAAGTTTGTACCTAGATAGTGAACAATGCAATTGTTTCAGTCCAATTCATCAGAAATGTATTGGGCAACTACTATGTGTCAGGCACTGAGCTATGGCAGTGTTGGACAAAATATGAATAAGAAAAGAAGTGTGTCCTTAAAAAACCTATAGTTTTCTCAGAGCCATAACTGGAAGAGGGCAAACAGAGCTGTGTTCCAAGCTGCTGAAATTTAGATAATACTGAAAGTATTTATCATCCTTTCAAGGTTGATTGACCAAACTTATCACCCATTTGAATTGGGCTATGGGTATGCAGGTGAATTAAGAATAGGATTAGGGGAGCATGCTAACTAGAAATGAAAAGAATCATAGAGACCATCTAGGGTAAAGGCTCTTAAATTGGGGTCCATAGATCCCTTGGGGGCCTGGAAATAGATTTAAGAGGGTCTATGAGCTAGGAAGAGAAAAAATATATCCAATATAATTGGATTCCTTTGTAATCTTATATATTTTATATTGTGCATTTAAAATATTTTTCAGAGAAGGGGTCCACAAGCTTTGTCAGACTGGTAAAGCTGTCCAGGACACACACAAAAAATGTTAAGAATGCCTGATCCAGGCCTATCCACTCATCTCACAGATAAGGAAACTGAGTCCCAAAAAGGTTGTGTTAGTTTCCTGAGATCACAAAGGTATTAAGAAGAAGAGGTAAGATTTGAAAACAGATCCTCTAACAGCATAGAGTCAAAAGCTAAAATGAGATTTTGATCAAAATTCAGATCTTCATTGATCTATTTATTCATTAAATACCAGAATATCAATATTAGGGAGCATCTCCTAAAGTTAAAAAGAGGTGGTTATAGAGAAAAAAATCAAAGTACTATTTGACATACTAGATAGTCAACTTTTGGAAATCATTATCCTAAGAGGTAACACACTCAGAAATTGCAAATAGACTTAGTAAACATTTAGTTAAGTTCATGGATGCTTTCTAGTCCTTAGTCTTCTCATCTAGAAAATGAGGGGTCCCTCAGTTTATCTTTATGTCTGTGTCTGTGTCTTTGTCAATGTCCTTGTCTCAGTATATGTTTAAACCTATACAGGATGAGTTACTAAAGGAATCTAGGGGGTTGCAAGTATGTCTGTCAACTATGACGATAAAGTCATGAGGGTAACCGCACTCCTCTGAGACACACTACTTGGTTCCAGCGCCAAAACAAAACTCTAAACTGGATAGGTTATTGGTTTAAACCAGGGTTGGGGAATCTGCAGCTTTGAGGCCACATGCAGCCTTTTAGGTCTTCAAGTGCAACCCTTTGACTGAATCCAAACTTCACAGATAAAATCTCCTGAATAAATTATTTGTTTTGTAAAACGTGGACTCAGTCAAAAGGCCACACCCAGGGATTTAATACATATCTTACCTTATTATGAATTGTAACTGCACAGATACATAGCCACCATGGGGCAAGGACAGGTAGTATCGGACCATATCTACTCTTAATGACAAGTGCTGTCATTCAAATGCTCATCTTCCAGTGATTTGCACACCACTCAACACCAGAGAGCATTCCATGGTAAGTACCAAACTCTTAGAGAACTGGCTGCCTCTCTCTTCTCAGATCCACTTTGCAATGGTTAACATCTATGTTATCAGTTTAAAGTTTTAGTGTAGATTTTTCAGATTTGATTCCTCATGGACCTCAATTACTTGTCTGTTCATGGTCAGAGAAACAACTTGCTAAAGCAAAGCAAAACTTAATATCAAGCTAAAAGAAAAAAAACAAAAAACAAAAATGCAGAAATCTTATATGGCATGTTATTGAAATAATTCAATCGTGACCTATTCAAACAAGTTGTAAATGATTTTAAAGCAATGAAGGATATTACAGGCATACTTCATTTTATTGCATTTTGCTTTATTGCCTTTCCCAGATACTGCTATTTTTTTTTTTTACAAATTAGAAGTTTGTGGCAAACCTTATATACAGCAAATTTATCAACACCATTTTTCCATCAGCATGTACTCACATATGTCTCTGTGTCACATTTTGGTAATTCTTGAAATATTTCAAACTCTTTCATCATTATATCCATTATGGTGATCTCTGATCAATGATCTTTGGTGTTTTGGGGGTCCCAAGACTTGAACCTGTATAAAACTGTCAACTTAATCAAAAATATTTCGTGTTCTAACTGCTCCACCCACCAGCCATTCCCCCATCCTCCCTATTTCCTAAGAAAAAAACAACATTGAAATCAGGTCAATAAATAACCCTACAATGGCCTCTAAATGTTCAAGTTGAAGGTAGAGTCAATCAATGTGGCAAACTTCATTGTTGTCTTATTTTAAGAAAATGCCATAGACATCCCAGCTTTCAGCAACCACCACCCTAATCAGTCAGCAGTCATCAACATCAAGGCAAGACCCTCCACTAGCAAAAAGATTATGACTTGTTGAAGGCTCAGATAATGGTTAGTAATTTTTTCATCAATAACAATTTTTAGCAATAACAATAGTGATTTTTTAAATTACAATATGTATATTTTTAGACATAATACTATTGAATGCTTAATAAACTACAGTATAGTGTAACCATAACTTTTATATGCCCTGGAGAAAAAAATGTGTGACTCACTTTATTGTGATATTTGCTTTATTGCAGTGAACCAAATCCACAAAATCTCTAAAACATGCCTGTATATTCACAGAATATGATGATTTAATAAGAAAGCTTGATTTATATAAATAAATTGCTATGACAAGGAGACCAAACATTTACAAAACACTCAAGTAAACAATCATTTGACTTATTTAGAAACAGGAATGAGATGGCAACAATAGTTTAGAATATGAACTAATCTGTAAAATCTTACACAGAAGGGTGATGAAAGATTATGAATAACATAACTACATAAAAAAAAGAGAAGCAGTGCAGGACAAGACCAATTAAATGAAACCTTGACATGAAGCATAACTTATAAAATCACCCCAAAGATATTTAAACAAGAAATGGATGGAATACAACAAACAGAAAAAGAAAAACAGGAAAAGAAAAACAGAAGATCTGCATGTTTAATCAATCTTTTTTTTTTCACAATCAAGGACAGAAGAACCACCCTTCATTTGCATTCTAATATCATAGTCTCAGATGTGATTATAAAGGAAATAGAAATGGGACTAAAGAGAACAAAAGCACAAAAAGTGCCTGGACCATTATCCATAGCAAGGATGTGGTATAGAGGCCAACAAATTGTAAGAGCATCAAGGGATGATTTACCAAGTATTTGAAGAATGGAGAAGATAACAAAGATGTGGAAAAAGTCTCAACTTTCACTAAAACAAACAAAAGGTAACTGAGAAAACTAATTACTAACATATAAATATATATATATATGTGTATGTATGTATATATCCACTATCTTCTATATGTACACACACACACACACACACACACACACACATACAGAGTAATCTACATGATGACATTAAAGGTTTCCTTGATAAAGGTATTACTAGGAAATTCAGATTCAAGGCTCTTGTGTCTTTCCTCCATTAAAAATAATATGTTTAAAGGAGAAATTTAATGCTGGAAAATACTGATATGATAGCTTTCACTGAATCTAATTTTAGCGTCTTTCACATTTAGACAGTAAAATATTTATTTAAAAAATAAAAAGGTTTAAAAAGAAATATTGGGATATTTTAGCAGAGACTTGAAGAGATGCTTAAGACATTTATAGGAGTTACTGGATCTTTGCTGGCACACTGGGGGTGGGACATACACACTCAAAACAACAATTCACTAATTCCCACCAATGAGGTCACTTTTTCTCTAATCAGAAGAAATAATTAATTTTAAGTAAAAGTATTTAAGCCAAGACCATTAATGAAATCCCAAACATAGGAAATAATCTCCTGCAAATGTATACACCATCCCCGGGGAGAGTAATAAGGCACAGGGATCATTCTTGTGGGGTAAACCTATAGGAAATATGTGTAAGAGGGTAATTTCCATCTCCAATACTTTGAGTCCCCTTGATTTCCTTCAGTAAATGTCACTGGGCTGCTCTTCCTAGGCCTGATCCTCACAGAGTATGGCATCTCTGCAGGGATTCTACTCTTCTGGGCTAACTGGATTTTGCTCTTTGAAAGGTGCAACCTATCTCTTATGTCTCCTTTTTCCTGGGTGCAGCACTTATGCTCTAAATGGCTCTTTTAGCCTTTCCACTGAGAATACTCTAGCACATTATTCTGCTGTTTTTAACATCTCTCTGCTAAGTGTGTCTCCCTGCTACTATTTACTGGGCTCATTGTCCCCCCCCCAAGACCAGCTAGTCCAGAGGTGGGGAACCTGTGGCCTCAAGGCCACATGTGGCCCTCTAGATCCTCAAGTGTAGCCCTTTAACTGAATCCAAACTTCACAGAACAAATCGCTTAATAAAAGGATTTGTTTTGTAAAACTTGCACTCAGTCAAAAGACCGCACCTAAGGACTTAGAAGCACACAGCTTTGTATGTATGTTGCAGGTTCCCCACCCCTAAGCTAGAATTTCCACTTTACTCTGCTAAAGTAGTGTTTAGTGCCTCTCCCTGACAAGGGAAGACTGATAGCTCTCTAGTCACAAACACCATATCCAGCAAACAATGGATAGACTTAATGCTTCTAGGCTTCTTTCTTGATCCATTTGTCTAAGCCTAGGTGAAAGCCTTCTGTTAAAGATAACTATGTAACTTAGGGTTCTAGTAAACTTAATCTTCTTAAAATCCTCCCAAAATCCTATTTCTCTGTGTGTGTCTGTGTATACACACAATGGTATATATGTATGCATGTATATGTGTGTATACATACTTACATTTTATATATATGAGAGATGTTATCCATTGTATAAGAGCAAGAGAAGTTGGGCTAGTAATGTGGAAAGAATGACAAATTACAGTTGAACAGCTACTGGTACCCTCACAATGTCAGGAGAAATCAAGGAAGCCCTCCATCAGGTTGAGTGGGCCCCTTGTGGCAAAATATTTGAAAGGCAATGATCAGAGTAGTACCAGATAGGTAGGCAAGATAGATTGAAATTAGCATTATCAAAGAGAACTGAACTGATGGGTTCACAGAACTATTTAATTTTTTTGAGAATGAACTTAACCTATTCAGTTTAAATTAATTTTTACTTTTATTTCTTTTCTACAGTCTGGTCCTTATCCTTGTAATATTGTGAGCTGTAAGAGGATATATATATATATATACCTATGCTTAATACTCCTTTTTTTATGATACAGAACTTTGTTGGTGACAAAATAGTGTTGATGACTTTAATATATATGTATCCATATATAATATATAATGTAATAGAATGCCAATTCAAAACGATTGGATCTATAAGTTCCTTTCCAAAGTTCTTTCCTTCTCTTTTTGCTGCCCACTCCTTTCTTTTTTTATTACTACTTCCTACTTATCTTTATTTAAACTACCACATAACTTAGTTTAAACATTTCTATTACCTTCCATTTGTGTTTTAAAATCTTAGGAAATAGGGGCAGCTTCACCCTTTTAAAGTATATTCTGCACCATAAACAGTTTCTTGAAGAGGTAAGAGGCAAGCAATAATGTAAATAAAGTAATAATAAAGTTTTCAAAACTGGTGTTACTTATTGAGCTGGTAATTAAAAATCTACTAGTGTTGGCACTGAGGATGCTGTGTAGGAACAGCAAAAGAGAAGCAGCTAAGTGACATTATTTAAAGGTTTCAGGAAGCAGCCCTTAACAATGATGTGGGTTGTTGGTTGTTAGACTAGCTTAGGTGTAAAGAAGGAAAGAATATGAACTGACAGTTGGTAATCATTGTGATTGAATCAGTGTATAGGCAGAGAAAATTGTAGTGTGAATAAGAGCCAAGTCAACATAAGAGGGATTCAATTTCTATGTAAGACTGAGTGGTGGGTATTTGTGGGAGCTCAAAAAGAGTAGATAGAGATTGAATACACATAGGATTTAACAGATTTGTATAGAGGAGAGAGTGGGTGGATTGAGGAGGGCTAGTGAAGAGTTAGTGAACCCTGATCTAGGAGAAAAAAACATACAGAGACTAGGGGTTTACCCAACCTATACATAATATAAATACTAGTATGGAGAGAATAAGAATGAAAAGCTTTTCATTGGTTTTTCTTTCATACAACTTATCTCAATCAGGAATTGTTAGGCTCTTCTTAGTCTTTTATTTTAGAAGAGAGTACACAATCAATCCACCAGCAATTTTATATGTCAAGCACTATGTAAGATGTCTTATGTAAGCATCTAAAATTGAGATGATAAGTTTACATTCTTCTAGAATATTCACAGATAAGTAAATTCAGCTATATAAAAAATAAAAGTACAGTGATGATGGGAGTGGGGGACACTGGAAATAAGTTTTGAAAAGAGCTAAGAATTTGAGGAGGAGGTCAGGAAGGACAGAATTCTTGCCAAGGGAGATAACCTGTGTAAAGGCATAGAGATAGGAAATGGAATTTCTTCTACACATAACAGTAATGAACAAATCAATTTTCCTGAAGAGTAGAAAAGGAGGTAGGTGTGAGATAGGGGTATAAATAGCTTTTTAAGAAAGGTTGGTCTTATTTTATATTTAAGTTTAACATTTGAGTTTATAATATATTTCTTTTTCTTTTTTTATTATGTATTTAAGTTTCAGTATTTGTCTAAAGTTTAAAAAAAAAGATTTAAAAAAAAAAAGTTGGAACCAGATTGTATAATCCTTAAATGACAAACAGAAGTTTCTACTTTATCCTAAGGACGGGGAGCTCCTGATGTTTCTTTAGCAGAGCAGTGACATGACAAATTTACACTTCAGGAATTATAATTTGACAACTACAAAGAGGATGTTTTAGAGAGAATATGGAGATGTAGGGAAGCCATTTAGGAGGCTATTAGAATCATACATATGGAGATAATGCAGACCTATACTGGCTGATTTTTCTATGAATAGAAAGGAGACAGATGTGAGATACTGAGAAAGTAGAATCAACAAAACTCAGTAATCAATTGGATATGGGGTATGAGACAAAGATGACTCTTAGGTTGTAATTGTGAATGATTGGAAGAATGGTAGGGCCCTCAATAGATTTAGGGAGGTTAGGAGGAAGGATGACTTTAAGAGGAAAGATAATGAGTTCTGTTTTGGACATGCTGAGTTCAAGACGTCAATGTAGGATCCAGAAAGAGGTGTCTATTAGGTAGTTGGAGATACAGGAGTGCAGTTTAGGATTGAGAAGTAATAAATGGATATGGAGATTTGGGGAATCATCTGCATAGAGATGATAATTGAACTCATGGGAGCTGATGAAGCCACCAAGATATGTAGTACAGAAATAAGAAGAAACGTCCCAGGACAGAGTTCTGGGATGTATCCATTTATAAAGAGCAAGACATGAATGATGAAACCTACAGAGGAGATTGAAAAGGATTAGGCAGATGAGTAGGAAGAACAATACAATAGACCACTATTATGAAAACCCAGTGATGAGAGAGTACCCATAAGGAAGGAGGACAGAGTTTGGGGAAGGAGGGGTGATGTGAATCAACAGTGTCAAATGCTTCAGAAAGGTCAAAAAAGAATGTGGACAAAGAGGGCCAATTTTTAAAAATTGTAACAT